>NC_051406.1:40105710-40107365 GCF_015228065.2 Penaeus monodon | reverse complement strand
GAAGATAATATTTCTAGCAAACGGAAAAATCCATTTAAAAAATACCAAAGGAAAGTGTGCAGCTCTTTTCTCGCTCGCTAGACCAACGGTACAAAACAAACATGCAGAAGAAATATCTCTGCGCTTCTTCGAGACGACCAGCCATCTTATACCCCCCCTTCCACCCCCTCCCCTCTCTACCCACTTCCCTCCAACTCCTCATCCTCCTCCCTCTCCTCCCTCTTCTCCTCCTCTCTCTCCTACTCCTCCCTCTCCTCCTCCTCTCCTCCTCTTCACCCATTCCTCTGATCATCCCCATCCATTCTTCACTCCTTTTTATCTTCTTCCTTTTCTGTCTTCTCCTCTCCATCCTTCCTTCTCATCATTCTTCGTCCTCTTCACTCTCATCTTCTACTCCCTCCTCTTATTCTTTCGCCTTCTTTACCCTCCTCTTCACTCTCTATTCCCTCTACCTCCTCCTACTCATCACCCCTTCCCCTCTACCCTCTTCGTCTCTCCTTTCTCCTCTACCCCTCTTCCTTAATCTTCCTTTCCACCCCATTCACTCCTCTCCACCTATATCCCCTCTCTTCCTCTATTCCCTTTCCAACCTTACCCCTCCCTCCCCCCATCTTCAGCAACCCCCTCTCTTTCTCCACTCCTCTTTATCTTGTTCCTCCTCCCCCTTCTCACCCATCTTTCTCCCCGCCCCTCCTCCTCTCGCCGCCCTCCCCTTTTTTATCCCCTTTCTTCACTCCTCCTTCTCTCGCCCCCCCCCCCCATTCTCATCCCTCTACCTCTCGCCTCCCCTTCCTCACTTCACCTCTCCTCCTCTCACACTCACTCCTCCTCTTCACCCCTCCCTTTCTTCACCCCCTTCCCTCTCTTCACCCCCTCCCTCTCTTCACCCCCTCCCTCTCTCTCCTTACCCCTCTCTCTCTCTCTTTTCACCCCCTCTCTCTCTCTTCACCCCCCTCTCTCTCTCTTCACCCCCCTCCCGCTCTTCACACCCATCCCTCTTCCCATCCCCCTCCCTCAATCCCTTCCTCCCCCTCCACCTACTACTCGTACATGTCAGAAACACCTCAGCCAAGTTTCAGCTGCTTATTTCAAACACCGGGGAAGTTAAGCGGAGAGTCGCGTACATACATACGAATCGGTTTCACTTCGCGTGGTTTTCCGCCTCCGCTGCAGGGGGGGGAGGGGGTAGAAGGGAGAAAGGGGAGAGGAGGTTGAGGGGGGAGGTAGTTGAGGGGGTGGAGAAGAGGGGGGGTAGGAGGTTGAGGGGAAAGACAATTGAGGGGGAGGGGTGGAGGGGTGGAGAGGAGAGGGGTGGAAGGGAGGTTGAGGGGGAGAAGAGGGAAGGAGAGAGAGAAAGGAGATTGAGGGGGGAAGGAGATGAGAGGGGAGAGGGTAATGGGAAGGGTGGTAGAGGAGAGGAGAGGGGAGAAGGGAGGAGAAAGGGGAAGGGAGAGGAGGGAAGGGAGGGGAGCTCTACTAACGACGGCTGTAGGAGAGAGAGAGGCAAAGTGTAGGGGGAGAGGGTGGGAGTTAAGGGAAAACCCCATTCAGGGAAGGGGGTGGTGATGGGTAAAGACGGGAGAGGCAAGAACGTCAAACGAAGATGAGAAGGAGCGTTCGGGACCTTTAGGAGTTCGAAAGGGTAAGGAGTAAAG
>NC_051406.1:40105199-40105452 GCF_015228065.2 Penaeus monodon | reverse complement strand
TTGAGGGGAGAGAACTGAGGAAAATTGCGAGTGAGGAGCAATTTATCATCCCTTTTACTTAGAAAAATAAAGAAGAAAAAAAGAAGAATGTTCTTTTCGAGCAAAATAAATATACACAAGATATTGCGCGCCATGAAGTCTACAAGACGAAAAATCAACAAGTAGAGTAAGAGGAAAATGTAGATAAATAACTGACTTCACGATGTATTACGGTAGCGAAGTGAAGGAGAATGTTGAAGAGATTCCAGTGCAC
>NC_051406.1:40104738-40104891 GCF_015228065.2 Penaeus monodon | reverse complement strand
TTAAATAAAGTGCGGGTATATTACGCACATCCTTTCCAACAAAAGACTTAAGTCACAAAGTCTGAGAAAAGCCTTCAGTATAAACAACCTGGGCAAAGTGAGTTAGCAAATACAACCAGCAAAAGTTTTAGCGCAACCTCCCATTTCCGAAAA
>NC_051406.1:40104109-40104250 GCF_015228065.2 Penaeus monodon | reverse complement strand
CATGGAAAATTGCGGAATGTAGAAGTGCTGCGCAGGGCCGCCTGGTTGATTCATTTGGACAAACTGTGAAGGCGACCCTGGGGAGCAGTGGGAGTTTTTCCGTGTGCTGTGTGTGTTGCGTGTTTGTAGAACAGCACCCTT
>NC_051406.1:40102353-40102538 GCF_015228065.2 Penaeus monodon | reverse complement strand
CTCGAAAGCGCACAGCACCGCCCGGGTTATTGTTGTCTGCGTTGAGTGACCACATATCTCTTCCGCCAATCACACGAGCTCCTCTTGCTCTGCTCTGCCCCGGCACGCTGTTGACTCTGCAAACACCTTCGTTTATAAACACACGGCTGCGCTCACCAGTGCAAACGGGGCGCTTTGGGCTGCGG
>NC_051406.1:40101425-40102036 GCF_015228065.2 Penaeus monodon | reverse complement strand
AATCCAGGAGAGCGTTTTGCCATTCTTCAAGAAGAAAGGAAAAAAAGTGAATGATGAAAAATAAAATAAGTAGAAGAAGATAATCAACGAATAAATAAACGGAATTCGATAAAAGGGAACAGAAAACAAAAAATCGAAAAAAAACAAGAAAAAAAGAAAATAAGAAAGAGAAAGAAAAGATTACATGTCTTCTTATCTCTGCTCAATTGTGCTCCTAATACAATGCTCAACCTCGCCATATATGAGCCCTTTCTAAGCTATTAATCTCATATCTAACTAAACTTACTATGTAACCCTACATTAAAAAAAAATCTCCTAAACTCAACACACGAACGAAAAAAAGAGAATGATAACGAGTTATTTGGTCATTAATTATTATTTCTTTTCCCTCTCCCTCACTCTATTTATTTTCCATTTGTAGAATATATCATATTTACAAGAGTGAGTTAACACACAATGATATGCGTATTTGAGAATATCAAAAGTATACTTTGATGGACAAATTTTTTTTCCGGGAACAAGATAATCAGTAAATGGACAGTCAAAAAGTAGGAATAATTTGATGAAAAAACTCTACGGTAAAAGCCCGATGCATTTCACAACCGAAGCCT
>NC_051406.1:40100746-40101063 GCF_015228065.2 Penaeus monodon | reverse complement strand
AAGTGGAACCTCATATGCCAACAACAATGGTTAATTATCCGCGCTTTACAATGCTATTATAATATTGATGGGGAACTGAGCTTTCCCGTTTGCCAGTACACTGTACAAGTGCTACAGGTCCCTCATAGCTCGCTCGACCGTTCATGCGTGTGCTCACCAACGTACACACGCAATAAAAGATGAAAAAAAGGCGCAAGGAAAAGTTATAGCGGAGTGAAAACACTTTATTCCATCTCGAGAACTCCAACAGCGCACGCGAGGTTTCACAAACACATTTAGGACAAGCCAGTCAACCTCACAGAAACGTCTAACCCTTA
>NC_051406.1:40100245-40100438 GCF_015228065.2 Penaeus monodon | reverse complement strand
CACTTCCATGCCTGACGTTCCCCTGACTATCAAGTTGACAGGGGAAAAAGCACAGAGTCAGGGCGGGTGCATGCATGACTGGGCACGGGGATAAGCCACAGGGAGAGAGACAGTAAGAACAACTAGGAGAGGTTGATAAGTCGACTTTTAAGGGATTAGATGCTAGTCATGTCATCGCCAGAGGGATGGGGGA
>NC_051406.1:40099744-40100215 GCF_015228065.2 Penaeus monodon | reverse complement strand
TGTGTGATAATACCTGTTCTCATAAGCTAGAGCTAATATCTACTTGTGGGTAATGAAGAATTCAGAGGGATGGGGAGGGAAGGGAGGGAGGGGAGAGAGGGAGGGGAGAGAGGGAGGAGAGAGAGGGAGGAGAGAGAGGAGGGAAGATAGGGGGGAAATGAGGGAGGGAAGCGAGGGAGGGAAGCGAGGGAGGGAATCGTGGGAGGGAAGCGAGGGAGGGAAGAGAGGGAGGGAAGCGAGGGAGGGAAGAGAGGGAGGGAAGAGAGGGAGGGAAGCGTGGGAGGGAAGCGAGGGAGGGAAGCGGTACAAAAACAACTTACCTTATGGCGGCGCTACACGCGAGTCAGATATACATCGACCTGTTCGCATTTATTCAATATTTATTCAAGCGGCAAATTGACTTCGGGTCGACAGCTGCTGCGATGTGATTTGAGTGGAGGAGCAGTTGTTATATTCAATCAATTATTCTCT
>NC_051406.1:40099036-40099713 GCF_015228065.2 Penaeus monodon | reverse complement strand
GGGCCATCCGAGAGAAAGGAAATCCAGGTTATCCTCCTGTCATTCAGATCCTCGCACGTTTAAGTATAAATTATTATTCTTTTGCGTAAAAATAAAGTATGGCAAGACCGGGAGAAAAAGCCAACGGACACACGATTTAATTTAATTTCCTTTGTTCCTGGGAGACAAAGAAGTAAATTGGTATTATCGAACGTTCCTGACCACCATGTTGACGCTGTTGGCACGCCTGACGACCCCGGTATCATTTTCCCGCCAAAATCAGACTAAACAAAAGCGCGAGTTTATAAGTAACAGAGACAGTGATCTGTATTTTATTTTCCTTAGTGCTTCGGATACGGTTTCCAAGCTTATAACGTTGTTTATGATATCATAAATCCAGACGGAGTATGGCCAGTCAGCATAATATTTTACCATCCTCAGTTTATTACACATGATAACAGATTTGCGTTTTGCGATTAATATCATGCTTTTCTAGGCTCAGGGTCCAAGCAGGCTTCGTCACGGCTGCAGGCTCCCAGAACACAGAAAGAATTACGTGATATTTCTGCAAAAACACGGAAGGAAAACAAAAGTAATAACACCTTTGCTAATGAGGTCCATGTTTCCTTATTGTTGGCGGTACGGCTAAAGTTTAGAACATACAAGGTACGTTTTAACAGTCTTTATAGTCGTGCGCC
>NC_051406.1:40098708-40098900 GCF_015228065.2 Penaeus monodon | reverse complement strand
TACCATAGTGTTTTTCTTCATAATATTACTTGGCAATGCTGTTCAGACGGTAGGATTATTGGCAATAGTGTTATTTGTGATGTCGATGCTGACAGAATTACTTTGAAAACGACTGCTGACGAACTTATGAAAAAAGTGGGTCTATTCTCCTCTCTGAATGCACTGGTTATTTGCTAATTAAGCTTTGTTCAT
>NC_051406.1:40097800-40098380 GCF_015228065.2 Penaeus monodon | reverse complement strand
CTTGACCTCTTTACATAACATTAATGTTATTAACACTAATTAATAGCATTTCCTACCACTCGGAATCCCCCTGGACTGTAATTTACTTCTCTTATTTCCTAATAAACTTATACCTTTGCTCTTTTTACCCCCTTTCCCCATCTCCCCCTCCCCTCCCCCTTTCCCCATCTCCCCCTCCCCTCCCCCTTTCCCCATCTCCCCCTCCCCTCCCCCTTTCCCCATCTCCCCCTCCCCTTTCTGCATTCCCTTGTGGCGTGTCAGAAAAGGGCATTACATAACTTGCATCGATTTATGTCTCTTGCTCCCCTCTGTCTAACAACTTATTATTTCTAAGTACGCTTTCTTCTCTTTTTTTATTTTCAAATCCATCACGGTGTAATATCCGTTTTTTTTATCTCTTTATAAATAACGTACTAATACTTGTCAAGTTCTTAATACTGTCTACTCAGCTTATCTCTCCAGTTCATTAATATTACCATCCCCAGGCTATCAAATAACAAGTTGACTATCTCGTGTTTACACTGTCTACTCACACGCTCTTATTGCCGTCCACCTTTTCCCCCACTTTTTAAAAAAAATT
>NC_051406.1:40097444-40097745 GCF_015228065.2 Penaeus monodon | reverse complement strand
TTTTTTTTTGCAAAGTCGATCGTGACGTCACCAATATGCAAGCCTGAGGGTCTAGTCTGGCCCTGAGAATGCTATTCCAGTTCTTTTTAGTGTGTGGATCCCTGCGAACGAGAGAGCATATATACTAAAGGCAGCTGATTCAGCGAGATGGTAAGCCTCTTGGGTACCTGAGGTTTGTTTACATTTGATCAGTTGCGAGGGAGTTGGCGGCGCTGACCCCGCTGCGCTGACTCTGAAGGAAACGGTCGAAAACTCGATTGTTATCTTACCTGAGGCTTGTCATAGGGTAAAAATGAAAGTT
>NC_051406.1:40097047-40097257 GCF_015228065.2 Penaeus monodon | reverse complement strand
TCAGACAAGTACATTTCTTTCCTTTATATTCTTCACGTGACTGAGACATATTGGCTTCCTCTTGGGTATATCAATTCGAATCTCTTACAACGTTTCAATGCATGTAGGAAATAAGAGCAATCTCGTGTTCTCGTTCTAGCGCACAGTTACTTCCCATTCCTTTATCCTTTCATTCTTATTTGTGCTTTCAACTCGACTATTTACACACAC
>NC_051406.1:40096919-40096990 GCF_015228065.2 Penaeus monodon | reverse complement strand
CGTCCGTTAAACGAGATATTGTCTTCCTTGGTCATCTTCTGTTGCTTCTTCTTAGTTATTCATTACCTTTT
>NC_051406.1:40096647-40096758 GCF_015228065.2 Penaeus monodon | reverse complement strand
TTTCATATCGGAGAGAAAAGAAAAAGAGGAAGAGATAGATAACGGAATAACAAAGAATATAAATAAATGGAGAAATGAGGAGAACGAAAAATCAGTTGAAGAAGAAAGTGG
>NC_051406.1:40096441-40096555 GCF_015228065.2 Penaeus monodon | reverse complement strand
CCCCCCAAAAAAGGAATAAATACACCAATCCAAGAAAGAGGAAGAGGAGAAACACCAATAAAACGGGAGACCAAGAAGAGGAGGAGATCATTAGCCAAAACAAAGAGACAGTCG
>NC_051406.1:40096247-40096409 GCF_015228065.2 Penaeus monodon | reverse complement strand
GACGCCAAGAGATTGAATGGAAAGACGGATAGAAAGATGTTTCGTTTATCTTCAGAAGGGTCTCGAGTTTGCACAGGGCTTGATGGTATGTGTGATTAACTCTCAGGTTTTTTCATTCCTTTTTTTGCGTTTTTTTTTTTAAATTGGCAATTGATTCTGATG
>NC_051406.1:40094737-40095223 GCF_015228065.2 Penaeus monodon | reverse complement strand
CATTATCAGTGCTGCCGCCCTAAATTGAGCTACATCAAATATGAAACGAACAGGATCATAATTAATAGGGCCAACACGACACGGCAATTTTCACACATGAAAGTTTGCCGGTCACGAAACACAGAGGGAAGGGAAGGGAAGAGGGGAGGGGAGAGGGAAGGAAGGGGAGATTGAGGGAGGGAATGGAGGGAAGGGAAGGGAAGAGGGGAGGGGAGAGGGAAGGAAGGGGAGATTGAGGGAGGGAGGGGAGGGTAGGGTGGAGGGGATGGGAGAGGGGAGGAAGGGGAGATTGAGGGAGGGAGTGGAGGGAAGGAAAGGGAAGAGGGGAGGGAAGAGGGCAGAAAAAGAAAGAAAAAAAGAGATAGCGGGAGAGAGGGACGGAGTGGGAGGAAGGGAGAGAGAAGGAAGAAGCCGGTGAGGGAGGGAATGAAGGGGAGGGAAGGGAGCGAAGGGGAGGGAAGGGAGCGAAGGGGAGGGAAGGGAGCG
>NC_051406.1:40093716-40093806 GCF_015228065.2 Penaeus monodon | reverse complement strand
TATATATCAGAAGCTGTCAACTCGCCAATAAAATGGTTCGTTTCACTAAGGATCAATATTGTCTTCGACCTGTTATTCCCCGACGTGTCA
>NC_051406.1:40093445-40093519 GCF_015228065.2 Penaeus monodon | reverse complement strand
GATTAAACCATCAAACGTCTTCCGGCAGATTTCACAACATGATGAAAACACGAGTTTCAATCCCATCAGATTTC
>NC_051406.1:40092970-40093313 GCF_015228065.2 Penaeus monodon | reverse complement strand
ATACGCCTCGAAAATAACAAAGAATCATAGCCCCCCCCCCGCCACTCCCTACCCCTTTCCCCAAACCCCCTCAACACCCCCCCTTGAAAAAAAAAAAGAGCAACGCCCGGCGATCTCTCCCCCTTCTCCCCTCCCCCCCTCTCCTCCTCCCACCACCCCCCTCAGCATCCGTCACCTCGCTGAGCATCACAGAGATCTCCCGTCTTGTCCCGGTCCAGTGAGGCGGAAGATGCCGGCGTCGAGGGAGTGATCGGCGCTCACAGTCACCAGAAGAAAATGTGACGTTTGCTGCGACAGAGCGCGACAGAAAGCACTCTGCCGAGATATCAGCTGGAGGAAGGGA
>NC_051406.1:40092144-40092332 GCF_015228065.2 Penaeus monodon | reverse complement strand
ATTTTCTTTATAAAAGGATGAAACAAAATGGGAAAATAAAGAAAGGTAGAAAAAGGAGTACAAAAGAAAGAGAGAAAAAAGGGAGGAAAACATACGTAGAGAGAGATATACGCAAGATCAGGTAAAGGATTTTCGTGCGGGATATACGCACCTGTGCACGAGCAGAGGTTTGGGAGTATTGACATCGG
>NC_051406.1:40091714-40091835 GCF_015228065.2 Penaeus monodon | reverse complement strand
ATATGTGCTGGATACCAGTATTTAAAAAAATCAACACGTGAGTGATAGATTAAGTTCAGATGAAAAAAGAAAAGATAAAAAAGATCAAACGAGGAAAAATAAAACTGTTTTTTTTTTGATT
>NC_051406.1:40091070-40091161 GCF_015228065.2 Penaeus monodon | reverse complement strand
TTATTTTTAGAGACCGAAGCGATTGGAAATTTATTTTTTAAAGATTGGAAATCGTTTTTTATCGGTGGGAAATCAGATATCATGTCTTTGA
>NC_051406.1:40089891-40090033 GCF_015228065.2 Penaeus monodon | reverse complement strand
GTCAGCATGAAAAACAAAGTACAAAGGCGAAATGCAATACACAAAAAAAGTAAAAACCCGCCCCCCAAAAAAAAAAAATAGTGGGAGTATAGAAAGGGGAGAAGAGGAAGGGGAGGGATAAAGAGTGTGAATAGAAAGGGGA
>NC_051406.1:40089547-40089757 GCF_015228065.2 Penaeus monodon | reverse complement strand
TGGGATTGGGGTAATGAGGTAAAATTGCAAGGGGGGGGGGAGATAAAAGACAGGGGGCAGGTGCAAGGAAGGGAAGAATAGAGATGCAAAGAGATAACGGGACAGAGGAGAAGGGAATGGGGGAGAAAGAGGGAAATACAGACGCGAAGAGATAATGGGAGAGAGGGGGAGGGGAAAAGGGGGAGAAAGGGAGAACAGGGTAAAAGGGAT
>NC_051406.1:40089412-40089498 GCF_015228065.2 Penaeus monodon | reverse complement strand
GTGCGGTGGCGAAAGAAAAGGGGAAAATAGAGACGGAAAGAGAGAACCGGATAAGGGAAAAGGTAGAATGGCATGGAGAAAGCTAA
>NC_051406.1:40089037-40089287 GCF_015228065.2 Penaeus monodon | reverse complement strand
AAGACACAGGAGAGGTGGTGGTGTTACGTGGCAGAGTCGTGGCTGTACCTCTTTACGGCTCCCCCGACGCGTGTCAGGAAAGTCCAGGCATTTCTGCGATTGCTTCTCTTCCTCTGTCTGTCTGTCTGTTGCTTCGCTCGCAGAAAATCCGTGTCTGGGATTCTTTGTCTTTGCTTTTGTTTTTATATATATTTTTTTTTGGTTTCGTCTCTTTATTTGGTTTGATTCTGTCTGTATGTCTGTCTCGAAT
>NC_051406.1:40088155-40089011 GCF_015228065.2 Penaeus monodon | reverse complement strand
GACGCCCTGTTGTCTGTCGTTTCTCACTCCGCTGTATTTTATGCGTAGGTTGTTATTCGTGAAGAAATATTATGCGGTGAAAAGTTTTGCCCTTACATCGTAGTCGCGCTGAGATTTACAGCATTTTCTTTCCTTCGAGAACGTCTAAATAAGTTCCTAATCCCCCCCACTGCCCCTCTGCCACCCCCTCCCCCCTTAGAAAACGAAATAAAACATTTCGATGCACATGAAAAAGAGAAGCAAAGAGAAGTGCCATTTTTTTTCGGCTAGCATGCCAGCTCTTGCCGCTTTCCCTTCCTCCCTGCTTGCTTGCACACGCACACGGACAGTAATTACAGTAACTGCTCTCGAGTGTCAGCAGTCCCCAGCGTGGTTTTCCCGTGCCGTTGCCTCCATCAGTGACCATTTAAATTCTTCCTTCATCCCTCCTTCAGGATATTGGCGCGGCCCCGAGAGCGCCCTCGGTTCAGCATGGCCGGTCAGAATATTTCTCAATAGTCGTGCCACGTCAGGGCCTCCCCCGGGTTGAGTGGAGACTCGGGCCGCGTTTAATGTAGCGAGGAGAAGCAATGCGCCGGCGGGAACGGCTCGCTGGTGGCCGCGTTCAAGCACACACATCACCGGCGGTGTTCGGGCACATATTTCTCGTCCGATTCCTTTGATGTCGGCGAGGAAAGCGCGATGCGATGTGACATTCGCGCTGCTGGCTGGGGCCTTGGCTGCGTGTAGCTATGACAACGGCAGTCTGTTTGGATATCTGTTTATTGTATGTGAAAAAGGATTCTTATGGGCGCGAATCATATACGCTTGTGCACATACACTGTTGAGAGAAATGGACACGGGCACAGAAACAGAC
>NC_051406.1:40087107-40087839 GCF_015228065.2 Penaeus monodon | reverse complement strand
TCCAGAACCAGGCCCACCAAAACTGGACGCGTGAGGAGGGGGGGTGGGGGGTCCGGCCTGTGTCCAGCGCCTCCAGAACTCGCCGAGGTGAAAGGCTGGGAAGGGTGACGTCATAGATGTCGATAATACTCTCATTCTTTTGTTCAGAAGATGAAATTAGATAAGAGACAAAAAAGGATTATGACACGAATTCGATAAAAATTAAAAATGATTAAAAACTAAATTACATAAGAAATAAAATGAAGAGATTTAGACATAAATTTGATAAGATAAACAGAATAAAGAGTTAAATATCTTATTCTCATTGAACAAAAAGAAAATAGAAAGCAAAACGGTTATTTTTTTCTCTTAAAACGATACATTTGCATACTCTCCCTGCTTGCTATTTATCAACCCGTATATACTTGTCTCTTGCACATTTCCCTGCCATACTTTTTACCCATAATTTTTTTCTCTCTCTCTCACTTTTCCCCGCTCTTGTCCTGTGAACTTTTACGTAATAAAATATTCTGTAAACCCCGAGAGCTTTTTAGTCATTAAGCCAGTCCCTCTGCGGCAAAGGGCCACATTTTCTCGCACCAAGTGATGGGGAAAACTGAGTTTGTAATTGCACAGAGAGTCGCCTCTGCTCCTTCACCCACGAGTCTGCTTAATGAAGATTAGGAGAAGCGGCTGTCGGCTATTCTCTTCTATGGTTTTCTATTCCTCTTTTCTAACAATTTTTTAAAAGTT
>NC_051406.1:40086870-40087031 GCF_015228065.2 Penaeus monodon | reverse complement strand
AAAGAGGGAGCTCTATTTATGCAATATCCTTGTTATTTGCTTATGCTTTCTTACATAATTATCCTCTTTTTAAACATCTAATTTGCATTTTTTTTTTTTAAACGCAGTCTTGCCATGAACATTAGATTATTTGTCCTTTTATATTACACGCTTTATATCCA
>NC_051406.1:40086033-40086232 GCF_015228065.2 Penaeus monodon | reverse complement strand
TCGCAAACAAACACACTTTTTTTCGCAAAACTTCAAATAAAACCAAACTTTTCTTCCATTTCTGATTTCTAAATGCCTTAATTGCGTGTTCCTTCGCCACCTTTTATTTCATGAATGATTAATGAACCTCTTGCTCGTCTACAAAGGAGTATTTTCTTAGTGTTAAGAATTTAATTTTCTTTTCTTTTTTGGGGGGGGA
>NC_051406.1:40085557-40085888 GCF_015228065.2 Penaeus monodon | reverse complement strand
CTAACCTATTATTTTTGGCTATTATTTTTACCTTCGCTACGAATCCGAATTCACGAGCGGATGCCGTGAGGACGAGAGGATAAACGAACAACAATTTTCTTCCTGAACAAAACCACATCAGGAATCCACGAAAAGGCTCCTCTGTCTTCCTAATTGGAATTTAAATATTGCAGACGAGAATGGGAGTTTAGACGAAATACAATCCAATAATGATGAAATCAAAAAGATGGTAAATTCTCCCCCCTTTTCATCCGGAATGTAAACGAAGAAAAAAAATGATAAATTGATTAAATGATAAAAGAGATAATAATAAAGGTGATAAAATTGAAAA
>NC_051406.1:40085033-40085350 GCF_015228065.2 Penaeus monodon | reverse complement strand
TACCACACTAAAATACCAAGGGATTTCAAATACACATAAAAAATAATTTCCCTATTCTATTTATTTTAATTATGTACAAGAATCTAAATACCAGACAAAAGAGATTGAAAATAAGTGAACGAAAATTTAAATTTTTAATTACAATGCAAGATAAACCCTGATTTTTTCATTTTCTTTTTATATTGGTATTTTAAATAATATATAAAGGAATGAAAGATGAAGTAGAAATTCTAACTTAATCAATTTATTTGGCTTCGATACGAGAATTCTGATAAGGTTGAGAATGATGTAGAGGAAATTAAATTATTAAATTTCGT
>NC_051406.1:40084671-40084792 GCF_015228065.2 Penaeus monodon | reverse complement strand
AAAAAAAGAAAATAAAAAAAATAAATATAAGCATAAAAAAAAAATAAAAAAAATAAATAAAAAAAGAAATGCATATAATATATAATATAAAAATATATATAAATAAGTATAAAAAAGATAT
>NC_051406.1:40082878-40083289 GCF_015228065.2 Penaeus monodon | reverse complement strand
GTAAAATTTGTGGTGGTTTGTGTAGGCATATGAACCCAAAAGGTTTTATTTATTAAAAACATGCGTGTGTCCATTTCTTATGACGAAATTTAATTTTTTAATTTTCCTCTACATCTTTCTCAACCTTATCAGAATTCTCGTATCGAAGCCAAATAAATTGATTAAGTTAGAATTTCTACTTCATCTTTCATTCCTTTATATATTATTTAAATACCAATGCATAAATAAAGCAAATGAATAAAATCAGGTGATTTATCTTGCATTGATATATCTAATATTCAATTCTCGTTCACTTATTTTCAATCTCTTTTGTCTGGTATTTAGATTCTTGTACATAATTAAAGTAAGTAGAATAGGAATTATTTTTTTATGTAGTTTTTAAAAATTCCTTTGGATTTATGGTGAAAATTT
>NC_051406.1:40082356-40082711 GCF_015228065.2 Penaeus monodon | reverse complement strand
TTTAATTTTAAATTATTATTTTTTATAATAAAATTTAATTAAAAATTTTTTCAATTTTATCACCTTTATTATTATCTCTTTTATCATTTAATCAATTTATCATTTTTTTTCTTCGTTTACATTCCGGATGAAAAGGGGGGAGAATTTACCATCTTTTTGATTTCATCATTATTGGATTGTATTTCGTCTAAACTCCCATTCTCGTCTGCAATATTTAAATTCCAATTAGGAAGACAGAGGAGCCTTTTCGTGGATTCCTGATGTGGTTTTGTTCAGGAAGAAAATTGTTGTTCGTTTATCCTCTCGTCCTCACGGCATCCGCTCGTGAATTCGGATTCGTAGCGAAGGTAAAAAT
>NC_051406.1:40081923-40082256 GCF_015228065.2 Penaeus monodon | reverse complement strand
AAAAAAAGGGAAATAAAAAAGGGTTTGTTGCCATCCAGGATTTATTTTAAAGACAAAAAAGAATAATAAAAGAAAGAAGGAGTATCTACATTAAAAGAATGTATATGCCTTACTCTCGCATATTTGTATATACCTAAAAAGGAGAGGAATTTATATAAAAAAAAGGCTAACTGTCTGTCTGTCTGTGATGCATCCTGACAGAGATGGCCCCGCCCCCCCCTCTCCTCTTTCTTTTTTCCTTCTCTTCCCTTCCCCCACTTTTCTCTTTCCATTTATTTTCCTGTTCTTTCGATTTGCATTTGCTTATTTTTTTACCGATTCTTCCCCTCGCAA
>NC_051406.1:40081045-40081309 GCF_015228065.2 Penaeus monodon | reverse complement strand
CAGCTGGAAAAAAAAGTGCACAAGCAAAATAAATACGCTTTCTGTGACGCGGAATGCAATACAAGAAAACTTTTCCCTCTCTCCAAATATTTTGAGCGGCCTGACAGCACAGTCACACTACCTCTATATACGACTCGGGCAAATGTTGGGCAATTTCCCGAAAAATCTTTCCACTGGTTTGTTGACTCTACACGGAGCTTCGGGCATGGCAGAGGTGATGGCTGGCGGCTAAGGCGAGATGAAGACAAGGGGAGGGACGGTGGG
>NC_051406.1:40080392-40080632 GCF_015228065.2 Penaeus monodon | reverse complement strand
GAAGACTCGTAAAGCACAAGTTAATTCTCCTCAACGCAAGGAAACAAGTACAAACTGGGCTAACAAAAGCAACGGCAGTTAAAAATCCGAACAAGTAAAAAATTCCCCCCCCCCCCCCTCTCTCTCCCTTTCGGGCTTTGAAGTCCAAGGAACAGAACTCGAGTTTGAAGATGCAAATTTAGATCAAATTCAGGCAGTGGGGGTTTGTCCTGTTAATGATACGGTGAAATTATTGTTTGA
>NC_051406.1:40079828-40079936 GCF_015228065.2 Penaeus monodon | reverse complement strand
TATACCATCAAAGGAAGCTCGTATCTCCCTCAACTTTATCTGCCATCATTCACCCTTTGTCTCTGTGTCGACGTGTCAGAGGCGATGAGGCCGGGCGAGCTGACATGG
>NC_051406.1:40079000-40079292 GCF_015228065.2 Penaeus monodon | reverse complement strand
AAAGTAAAAACAAAGGACATATATACAAGAATAGCAAAATACAACAACAGAAGCAACGCATATCACTACATTTATAAAAGAAACAGTGTTAATGAATATAAGATGAGAAAAGACACAAGAAGACGGAGAAAGGGGGAGAGCGAAGGACTAGAAAAGGCGCAGAGATAAAAACTCGATAAACACGCAGATAAGAGGGAGATAGAGATAATAGATAACATGTGTTTTCTACCGTGAAGGACGGCATATATGTAGGGCGTGAGAGAGTCACAACAGAGAACCTTTCAGTCACGGG
>NC_051406.1:40078765-40078973 GCF_015228065.2 Penaeus monodon | reverse complement strand
GCCGTGACTAAGGCTGGGTGACGCGGGTATAAGATTGCTGATATGATAGGGTATATGGAGGGTGAAAAAGGGGGGGGGGGATGAAGGAGTGAGAAACGTTTCGGATAAAAGGAGGGAGGAGAAAGAGAGGGGAAAAAAGAAACGGAGGTGGAGGCTGACGTGTTGGAAACATATAATTCAAGGATGGTGGGTGGGCTTGACATGGGAA
>NC_051406.1:40078581-40078665 GCF_015228065.2 Penaeus monodon | reverse complement strand
TAAAAGGAGAGAGAAAAAACAAACACAAAACGTAAAGAGCACAAAAGAACAATAACCTCCTTCCCCCCCCCTCTCTCTCTCAAA
>NC_051406.1:40078434-40078516 GCF_015228065.2 Penaeus monodon | reverse complement strand
AAGTCACAAAACGGCAGACGCCATCACGCCCTTTGCAAAATGACTCCGAGGAAGGCAGAGGAGCTCCACTTCCGATGATGCC
>NC_051406.1:40077818-40077909 GCF_015228065.2 Penaeus monodon | reverse complement strand
TGACAATAAGTGCCAAGTTATAGATAATCAATATATTGGGCCATTACCACGAGCTTGCGATCTCACATCGCCTGTCATTTGTCTAGTGTCG
>NC_051406.1:40077620-40077777 GCF_015228065.2 Penaeus monodon | reverse complement strand
TCGCCTTTTTCCTATGTCTCCTTTCCAACATTTTCTCTCTATGTCTTTCTTCTCCCTTTCCTTCTTCTCCTCTCTCCTGTTCCTTATTTTTTTATTTACTCCTCCCTTTTTCCTCTTCTCTTTTTCCTTACACCTCATCCTCCTTCCTCTCTTTTAC
>NC_051406.1:40076723-40076943 GCF_015228065.2 Penaeus monodon | reverse complement strand
ACTACAAGAGGGTGCAACAAAGACGTCCACCCAGGCCAAGAGTACGCACACAGAGCCCGCACGCATCCCTCACCAGCCTCTGTTAACGCCCACCGTGGAACATGTGGCCGGGGTGTCCGAAAGGCTAAGCTCTGTACTGACCCCCGCGCGCTATCTTTTTTTCACACTTTTTCTGCTTTTTCCACGTCGTTTTTAATATTCTCTTTGTCATTCATGCATG
>NC_051406.1:40076234-40076333 GCF_015228065.2 Penaeus monodon | reverse complement strand
ATGTTATATATGTATTATTATGAAATATTTTATTCAACGTATAGGCTATATGTTTACGCTTTATAGATATATAATTGTGTTTTCATGTTATCTAATTGT
>NC_051406.1:40074752-40075209 GCF_015228065.2 Penaeus monodon | reverse complement strand
CTCTCTATCTCTGCATGTGTGTACCTAACTTTCTCTGTCAGTTCTCCATTTAAATAACAAACACTCATGCACATTTCCTATCAATTGAGCAGATAAATAAGGTTTATGCCCCCTATAAAAGACAAAAAATACAACAAATATATATACCAAGAACCCCCCTCCCCCAAAAAAAATGTATATATAATATATATATTTTCTTCCATTTACTCCGCACTTGCAAAGGGCGGGTCAGACACAGTGGGCGGGGCTAGGAAAGTGGGAGGAGCTTGAGGCAACAGGGTTCAGCAGGGTTCACGTAAATACACGAATGCACGAACGTTCAGAGGGAACGACGAGGCAGAGCACGAACGTTCAGAGGGAACTGCGAGGCAGAGCACGAACGTTCTAGACACGTGGATGTACGAATAACTCAAAGTGAGCACGAAATGATGCATCGACGAACGTTTAGTTAAAAGTA
>NC_051406.1:40074446-40074656 GCF_015228065.2 Penaeus monodon | reverse complement strand
TTTATATTACATTCACATAATCAGATGATAACCAGCACGAACACACGTAAAACCCGATCATCTCAACGAGGAATTAGACGCCAGGCGAAGCTGTGTAAAAGCACGTCAGACGCGAGAATCTTTAAGAGTCATCCGACGTGCAGATCTTAAGAGCGAAGATGCATACCAAGATGTTCCTCAGCGCCTACGAGGCGAGAGCGGGCGAGAAAG
>NC_051406.1:40074181-40074323 GCF_015228065.2 Penaeus monodon | reverse complement strand
GATTTTTTCCATATATATGCTGTAGACACTCTTGTGAACACAAACAGAATCTATGCATATGTGCCTGCACGTATGTTTATCTATCTATATTTTGTATTTATATGCTTATCTATTTACCTGTCCACGCACGCACGCACGCACG
>NC_051406.1:40074053-40074135 GCF_015228065.2 Penaeus monodon | reverse complement strand
TGACCTCCCCCCAACACACATTGCAATACTGAAGCGCATCAGAGCACATCATTTATGTGGGGCGGAGAAATCACTCTTTTCT
>NC_051406.1:40073269-40073404 GCF_015228065.2 Penaeus monodon | reverse complement strand
TGACTCATGAATAAATAACGTCACGTGAATCAGGAAAAAAGTTCGACAAAACCAGAATGCATTTAGTATTATTGCACCCCTACCCCCCTCCTCTCTTTTACATCTGTCTGTAGGTCTATTTGCTCACGCGCATAC
>NC_051406.1:40070474-40072721 GCF_015228065.2 Penaeus monodon | reverse complement strand
AGATAAAATCCAATTCACGTCACCACACCCCAACATGAAAGCAATTTATATTCCTATTAGATTCAAATTCAATATATGGCACACAGAACATATAAAAACAAACTTCAAAAGAGCCTTTTTTTCACTAGCATGGATGCAACCGCTCTCTGTGTACACAAATATTCCAGAACAACATGGGACCTAGACGTGCGTGAACAGAGGTGCAGTACATACGTGTGTACAAAGTGCACTTGTACAGATATATATAAACATTTACAAAGCACGCACATCGAAAAATTAATGTATGGAGTTATACAGATATGCGGTTATATCAAAATGACAATAATATATTTCTTATGTATATGAATAACAAAACCAGATCCACGCGCCGTCATAAAATCACACATTTGGTCATAGACAAAATTAAATACACAATACAAATGTGAAATAAACATAAACCATTAAAAACAAATATACACATATCATGAACTAAGTAACAAGCATAAAAAGTAAACGAACTGACATACCAAGAACCTACATCAGCATAAACACACACAAACGGGCACGCACACCAACGATAACACATAAACGTATTGTACACCAGCATAAACACACACAAATGTACAGGCCTACATAAACACCCCACCCTTTGGGCCCCTAAGCACGCCACACTTTGGGCCCTAAACACGCCAAAAACTTTCGCGAAACACACCACCACCCACACACAAACTTGGGGAAGGGGGGGAATTAAAAAAACCATATCAATTCTTTAACGGGCTATTTATTTTTTACTCGCACAATAGCAATGCCTTTTTTAAAAAATTTTCTTTAATTTTCATGCTCCCTTTTTTTCCCGGGGACCCTTTTTTTTCACATAAAAACAAATTTTAAACAAAAAAAAAAGGATAAAATTAAAATAACACAATTAACAAAAAACAAAGGGTAAAAATAACAAAAACAAAAACCAAGAGGGTGAACAAAAAATATAAAACATAATTAAAAAATACAAAAAACAAATACATAAGAAAATAAAAACCCCCAATTTTTTTAAAAAAACAAAAACCCAAAACCCAAGGGGAAAGGGCAAAAACAAATAAGGGGGGGCTAAAACAAAAAACAATATACCAAAAATACAAAACAAAAACAAATACAAAAATAAAATAGAAAAAAGAATAAAACATAAACCAAAAAAAAGAATAAACAAAAAGAAAAAAAGAACATAAAGACAAAAGAACAAAAACCCAATAGACAAAGAAACAATTAAAAAAGAGAAACAAAAAACAAAAAAACAAAAACACAGAAAAAGACATAAGAACATTAAACAAATAAGGAAAAATATACAATTAAAAACAAAAACAAAAAAGAAGAGAAAAAATAACATAAAAAAAAAAAAAAAACATAGAAAACATAAAAGACAAAATTAAGACAGAAGATAAACAAATAAACAAGAAAACATATAGATAAAAAAGAAAAATAAAAAAAACAATTTTTAAAAAAGGAAAAAGATAAAGAAACAAAAAGAAGGGTAAGGGGAAAAAAAAATAGAATAAAAAAAACTAAAAAACAAAAAGAAGGAAAAAACAGAAAACACCCAAAAAAAACAAAACAAAAGAAGAAACACAAAAAATAAACAAAAATAAAAACATAAAAACAAAAAGATACAAGGAAAAGAGAAAACGAGAATAAAAGAAAGATAGAAATAGAGGGGAAAGATAGAAATAGAAAAAAATAAAAAGAAATAAAAAGAGGAACAAAAGGGGAGAAAGAGAAAGAAGATAAAAAAATAACAAAATAACATACAGATAACAAATATACAATAAAACCAAAATAAAAGAAACCAAAAAATAAAAAAAAAAAAATTCAAAAATGGGGATATAAACATAAAAGAAGAAATAAAAATATAAATAAAGAAAACATTTTATAAATAATATAAATAAATATTTTATAAATATAACACCCCACACACACATTCAAAAAAAAATAGTAAATATATAATTATATCAAAATTATATTAAAATAAATATAATATAATCTATATATATATTTTATATAATTATTATTAACACACACACACCAAACATTTTAAAATATTTGATATATATATAAAATAGATATAATATTTTAATATTATATAAAAAATAAAAGTTTGGGGGGTTGTGTGTGTGGTGTTGTTTAATATATATATTATATAAAAAATATATAAACTAATATTATTAAAAAAAAAAATATAAAATATATAACAAAAACCACACAAAACCAACTTTTAAA
>NC_051406.1:40069095-40069461 GCF_015228065.2 Penaeus monodon | reverse complement strand
ATGTCCCCGGCCCCCCTTGGGATTTGGGATCATGAAAATTTTTTTTTACCTTCTCAAATCAATCTTGGTGCCAGAGGGAGTATATATATAACTAACATAAATAAATCAGAGTATGTTAAGTGAACAGAGTTTGGTTTAAAAATTTCTTTGTGGTTTTTGGGGCGGGTGAATGTGGGTGGGGGAATTTTCCTCTCCCCTCTCTACCTTTCTTTTTTTTCTCTTTTTTTCCTTTCTTTTCCCTTTTTTTTTCCTTCTTTTCTTTCTCTCCTTTTCCCTTTTATCTTTCCCTTTTCTCTTTCCTTCTCCTTTTTCTCTTTCCTTTCTCTTCTTTTTACTCTTTCTTTCCTTTCTCTTTCTCCTTTTCCC
>NC_051406.1:40067824-40068010 GCF_015228065.2 Penaeus monodon | reverse complement strand
AGTTTCCCTACAAAAGCATGCCTCGTTGAATCTCAGTAATTTGTTCAATTGTTTTTGTAAGCATGATTAACGATATGCCCGCTGAGCAATTAAATAGACAAATGATTATTTCAGTCAGAGAAAAATAAAAAAATGGAATCAGATAGGAGGGAAGGGAAATTTGGGTGCTGGATTAGGGGTATATAG
>NC_051406.1:40067162-40067336 GCF_015228065.2 Penaeus monodon | reverse complement strand
TGACAGACAGAAGACGAAGGAGACGGGAAATAATAACAAAAAAAGGGAGGGAAACGAAAAGGAAGAAACGGTGATAAAACAGAGACAGGAAGCAAAGATTGATAACACCATAATCATCATCTCTGTCACTATTGCATTATTAATGGTCCTCTATAAGCACATCGCAATCCCTAA
>NC_051406.1:40065723-40066484 GCF_015228065.2 Penaeus monodon | reverse complement strand
TAAATCACCTTTGCTCCAAACAAAACAGAAACCGTAAAAAGTAGGAAAAAGGGAAAAAACAAAAAACTTATTTCCCTCTTATCTTAACGTACACACCTCACGCCCCGACGCTTAGCTAAAGACAAATAAACGGGCGTCACCTTAACCCTTCCCTTCCTGCCTTCCTCCCTTTGTCTCTTCGTCCCCCACCCCCCTCTCTTCCTTTCCTTCGTCTCTTCCTCCTTTCGTCCCTTCTACCTTCCCTCTCCTCCTCCCTTCGTCTCTTCCTCTCTTCCACCCTCCCTCTCTTCCTCCTTTCGTCTTTTCCTATCTTCGTCTCTTCCTTACTTCTTCCCTTCCACCCTCACTCTCTTCCTCTCTTCCTTACTTCCCTTCCACCCTCACTCTCTTCCTTTCCTTCGTCTCTTCCTCCTTTCGTCCCTTCTTCCCTCCCTCTGTTTCTCCCATCTTCCCTCCCATTCCCCCTTTCCTCCCTCCTCGTCGGGCATGACAAAGAGCATAATGATCACGCTCGATCAATTGCATAATGAAGCGCTTTATCAACCTTCACTCCATCAGCGCAGAAGATCTATATTTCGGTGCAATAAACGGGGGGTCGTTGGCGAAGAGATCCCCCCCCCCTCACCCTCCATTGCTAAGCGCCGGGTTGTGTGCCGTGTCGGGCGCTCAATTGACTCGCCATTACCAAGTGAGAGTCTTTAGCATTATGTACAATGGGGGACGCGATGGTGGTGAGGTCTGTGTGCAGTTAAGAGGCTGTT
>NC_051406.1:40065175-40065387 GCF_015228065.2 Penaeus monodon | reverse complement strand
GCTACACACACATACAAAAACGACCTCGTATTTTAAGTGAAAGCGTTTTTGTAAAAAGAAAAAAAAAGTTTAACAGTTTCACGGCTCATAAAGGTTAAGAGTTTACGGCATTTTGTTGCTTGTATGCAAGAAGGTGTTGCACAGCTTACCGGGGATGGGGAGGAAGGGGGGAAGGGGGGAAGGGGAGGAAATGAGGAGAGGGAAGGCGCGCT
>NC_051406.1:40065028-40065095 GCF_015228065.2 Penaeus monodon | reverse complement strand
CATTCATTCCTTGCTTTCTACACTTCATTTAACTCCGCCCTCTTCTTCTGCCTCCTCTCTTATCACT
>NC_051406.1:40064416-40064996 GCF_015228065.2 Penaeus monodon | reverse complement strand
CTTACCGGAGCTCCACCTCATCTAATCTAGTCCTCTATCCCTCCCGAGGTTAAATGATAATAAATTGTTTCTGATAATAACCCCGACCCGATAAACGATATCATAAACCAAGGCAGCGTGGAGGAGGAGGTGGATTAGGAAGGTGGGGAAGAGGGGAGGAAGGGAGAGGGGGAGAGGGGAGGAAGGGAGAGGGGGAGAGGGGAGGAAGGGAGAGGGGAGGAAGGGAGAGGGGAGGAAGGGAGAGGGAGACAGAGAGGAGGCAAAAGGGGGGAAGGGTAGGGGGAAGGGCAGGATAGCCGGGTGATGAGAAGGGAGAGGAGAAGGAGAAGGGGAGGAGAGGATAGGAGAAGGAGAGAGGGGTGGGGTGATAAGGAGAAGGGGACGGGGGTAAGAGGAGAATGGGAGGAGGAGGGAAAGAGGGGAAGAAGGGAGGAGGAAGAGGAAGGGAAGAGGGCAAGAGGGGAGGAATAGAAGAGGGGAGAAGAGGGGAGAAGAGGGTGAGATAATGGGTATCAATTTACAACGCGTCGGTGTTTTCAATTTACAACAATGGGATTTGAATTTACTTCCACACCGCGTA
>NC_051406.1:40064263-40064384 GCF_015228065.2 Penaeus monodon | reverse complement strand
ACCGTGGGCAGAGGATAAGCGCCTTTAATACTGAATGACACAGCAGGTGAGAGAGTGACTTAAGACTTTGAACTTAAGGACTTAAGGGTGATATAAATGACCCAAATCCCTTTCTCATCTT
>NC_051406.1:40062590-40063501 GCF_015228065.2 Penaeus monodon | reverse complement strand
CACCCTCGACAGGGATGAGACCTCACAACCCAAACATACAACAAACCAACAGTTTATTCCTCTGTTATAATCTATATAAAACGAGACCAACCTTAAACAAAAACGACACTTCCCGTTAGTAGACTTTTCCACCCAAGCAAGTAGCCGGGAACAAGAATTTATGCCGCGGCGCCGTGACAGATACTTGGCCACGAGGACAAGGAGCTCTCGTGAATTATGGAGTCTTGCGGAGTCCTCTTCACGCCGGGGATTTGTCTGCTTTTGTTTGAGGGAAGAAAGCGTGGAGGGGAGGAGGGGGTGTTTGTTTGTGGTTGTTGTGATTGTTTGTTTGTTGTGATTGTTTGTGATTGTGCTGGTTTGTGGTTGTTGTGATTGTTTGTGTTTGTTTGTATTTATTGTGATCCTCGCGGAGTCCTCTTCACGCCGGGGATTTGTCTGCTTTTGTTTGAGGGAAGAATATGAGGAGGGGAAGAAGGGGTGTTTGTTTGTGTTTGTTTGTGATTGTGCTGGTTTGTGTTTGTTGTGATTGTTTGTGTTTGTGATTGTTTGTGTTTGTGATTGTTTGTGTTTGTTTGTGTTTATTGTGATTGTGTTTGTTGTGATTGTTTGTGTTTGTTTGTACTTACTGTGATCCTCGCAGAATCCTCTTACATTCCGAGGATTTGTCTGCTTTTGTTTCATGAACGTGGGGGGAAGAGGGGGCAGCGGGCGGGGTGGTTGTTTGTGTTTGTTTGTTGTGATTGTTTGTGTTTATTTGTGTTTTTTGTGATTTATTGTTCTTGTGTTTTTTTGTGATTGTTTGTGCTTATTTGTGTTTGTTGTGATTTATTGTGTTTGTGTTTTTTTGTGATTGTTGTGTCTGTGTTTGTTTAGTTTGTGTGTGGGTACTGTGGGTCTGTGTATGTGTGAAG
>NC_051406.1:40061485-40062313 GCF_015228065.2 Penaeus monodon | reverse complement strand
CCCTCATAATTAAGAATCTCATATCCAGACTGATTGGACGCCTACTGACATCAAAGACTTATAAATAGAGTATTAATTTTCCAGCCCGAAGCTTTGAATGGTACTCATCCTATGCATTATTTTTTCCCCCCCGGTTACTTATTACATTGAACGATAGCCAGTGTTCATAACGACCGTAACGTAAGTCTAACAAGTGACACTCTTTGTTCATTTGTTCACCAATGTTCACTGTTGAGGGTACTGATTATGTCTACGGAACTAATATACGCGCTCTGCAACATCTGCCTTATTTCGTGCCTAATAAAAATTTTCATTGCCTATCGTTACCTTGTCTTGTCTATTAAAATTCTAAACATTTCTTTGTGACGAAATAACACAACATATATCTATTTCTCTAAAGAAATTTAGACTAAACTATTACAAATCTGTTGCGTGTATTGAAGTTTGTTTGTTCACTTGGTTATATTTGATATAAATCAAGATCAGCTTTAATAAAAGGGATACTTACTGTTAGTAGATTTCTTCCTCAAGCTGTTGCAGTTTAGCAACACAACACCTGTGCAAGGAAGAGTTAAAATAAATTTGTGTCTCACATAATTAAGACAAGATCCGATTTCTTCCGCGAATTTCGCTGCTGGTGAGGCAAAGAAAAATGTATCTCCTGTTTACTATAAATAAGTTAAATCGTATCTATGTATAATGATGATCAGTGAATTATAAATACAAAATTTATTAAAATCGTCAAACAAAACAAGAAAATATATGAAAATCGATAATCATAATATGCAGTTATATCCATCGTTATTCTTACTTTTCATCCTCACACAC
>NC_051406.1:40061378-40061447 GCF_015228065.2 Penaeus monodon | reverse complement strand
ACATATTTTTCATTCTGTATTTGCGAGACATGATGAAATAAGTCATGAAAATAATTTTAAGTCGAACGA
>NC_051406.1:40060962-40061192 GCF_015228065.2 Penaeus monodon | reverse complement strand
ATATAAAATCCTTCCAGTTTCTCGAGCCTCGCAAGCAGACAAACGACAAGCAATCTAGCATTCCCGAGGGACATGTTTCTGCTTGCTTTACATGCAACAAGAAGCAACGTGGAGTTATTACAGATAGATTGACGTTATAATCATATTCTTTTCTTCTCATATTCGAGGCAAAATGAAAGCTATAAATTCAACCATTCATCATACATCCAAGATGGCGGACCACGCTAACC
>NC_051406.1:40060294-40060597 GCF_015228065.2 Penaeus monodon | reverse complement strand
TATATTCTCATCCTGTCGTCTCCTCTCTCGATTTTCGCAAGCAGACAGACTGGGCGAGCGATCTGACATTCCTCCGGGGATATGATTCTGCCTGCTTTTGCATGCATCAAGGAGCATCTAGCTAGAACTGCACCCACGGAGGAGGAGGGTATGAACATGAAAAGAGAAGGAGGGTCAATTTGCATACGCTAGTTCAAGAGCGAATATCAACAATGTATAGAATTTATGGAACTAGAGTGGGAAGATAAAGAAAGAGAGGAAGGAAAGGAGAGTGATAATGATGGGGAGTGGGGAGGGCTGATG
>NC_051406.1:40059453-40060183 GCF_015228065.2 Penaeus monodon | reverse complement strand
GGCAAGTGGGAGGGATGATAATAAAGGGAAGTGGGAGGGAGGATAATAAAGGTAGGGGGAGAGAGCGTGAAGAAAGAAAAGGGAAGTGGGAGGGGTGATAATGATGGAAGGAGGAGAAAGAGATGGGATGATGGTGAAGGAAATGAGATATTGAAAGAAGTAAAGGAGAGCAAAAAAGAAAGGGGTGATAAAGAGGAAATTGTAAGAAAATGAAAAAAAAGGTGAAAGAAGGGGATGGAAGGAACAACAAAATAAAGAGAAGGAAGTGGAAGAAAGGGAGAACAAAAGTAGAAAAGGGAGAAGGTGAAAGAAGTAGAAGGAAAGGAAAACAAAATGAAGAAAAGGAATGTCGAAAAAAGAAATAACGAAAAACATTAATGCAAATGAAATCAATACAAACACAATGAAAGAAAAAAAAACGTCCATCGAGGAAAAACAAATGAAAAGGTTGAAAGAGAAACAAAGAAACACAGGAAAGAGTATCAATCAAACACAAAAATAAAGCAACGTAGTTTATAAAGCCAACTATCCCCTTCAAACTAAAGCGAATTAAGGTAAAACACTCCCACCTGATATATAAGGTAACTGTCACCGTGGTCTCGGCTCATGGCTTACAAAGTAGTGGGTAGTGGGTGCTAAAAAAGTATAATTCTTTTCAGCGGGTTTTTCTTCGGCGCGAGTCGGCAAAATTGGGCCGTGTTGTGTGTAACGTAATCGCGTGAGTTAGAGA
>NC_051406.1:40058835-40059164 GCF_015228065.2 Penaeus monodon | reverse complement strand
AACCCAAAACAGACGACCGGACGGCAACGGACAGCTGTGAAATTCAAAATCAAAGAGAGCCAAAGTTCAGACCAATCAGCGTCCAGTCCGTTGGTTTCACAGCGTCCTAATACGTAAATGCACTGGGATGTAATTATTCAAATCTGACGATCTTGCTAAATACCCGGGGTTCCACTTGCTAATTCATCGCATTGCATTTGTGATAGAAGGTGCGTAATGGATACACATATTTCAAATGCGATTTTTGACGAATTTCCTTTCATTATGTATAAAATATTACTAAAAGGGAATCAAAACGCTTTCATGTTATCACGTTGATTGATTTACTG
>NC_051406.1:40058605-40058810 GCF_015228065.2 Penaeus monodon | reverse complement strand
ACTATGAATTTATAATTCACTGATTCGAACAACAGATATTCTCTCACACTCCGATGCTGTGACGTAGAAATGTTCGTTAGCGTGTAAAGAGACTTAGTTATGATTCTATTAAGTATATAATATTAATAAAATAGTTACTGCTAATTAGTTACATGAAACTTACCTGTATTTATTAAACACATGAAGTGATAATTGTGTGTGTGTG
>NC_051406.1:40058248-40058359 GCF_015228065.2 Penaeus monodon | reverse complement strand
TAGATCCCACCTCTCAGTCAAATGAGTCAACAATTTTGCATTCAGGAAATAATATGTCAATCATAACCTTTTAATTGTTTCAAAATATCATTAGATATTTAACCCCCCCCC
>NC_051406.1:40058100-40058225 GCF_015228065.2 Penaeus monodon | reverse complement strand
TCATTTGAGCATAACCTCTTTGGTGAATTATACCCGTTATTCCAGGCTCATCATTATCATAAAAATAGGTCTGATTATAATGGAAATTCTTTATTCTAAGAGAGCTTAGTCATTAATAGTATTCA
>NC_051406.1:40057617-40057710 GCF_015228065.2 Penaeus monodon | reverse complement strand
CTCGGCAAGAATCTATGTGCTCGCTTGTATTCAGCAATATTTTGGAATCGCGATGAACGGCCGAGGGGAAACAATGTACACTTTCCAGGATTA
>NC_051406.1:40057331-40057445 GCF_015228065.2 Penaeus monodon | reverse complement strand
CCCCCCCCCCCCAGCACCAAAGGCCAGCCTCTACATCTAGCATCCACTAACACCGAGAACTTTTATCAGCTTTTGTCTCGATGTCGAGCTGACGTTAAGACATCACTAGTCAGA
>NC_051406.1:40056757-40056886 GCF_015228065.2 Penaeus monodon | reverse complement strand
CTTCCCTTTCCTCCTTGTGCTCTTATCCTTTCCTCTCCTTCAGTCCTCTTCCTCTTCCCTCCTTTCATCCCCTTCTATCCTCTTCCTCCCTTTCCCTCCTTTCATCCCCAATCCTCCATTCTTTCCCTT
>NC_051406.1:40056508-40056700 GCF_015228065.2 Penaeus monodon | reverse complement strand
TTACCTTCCAAAAACAAATGTTCGTAGCCATCAGCGACCTGTAAGCAAGTCCAGGTTGCACATCCCTGCACGAGAAATGGGTTGACGCTGTTGCAAAACCCACTTTTATCGTTGCAACTGATTATTCACGAGGTGGCGATGTTCCAAGTTGTTACACGTTGTTTTAGATGTGGGTCGACCTCCCTCCCGGAC
>NC_051406.1:40055246-40055485 GCF_015228065.2 Penaeus monodon | reverse complement strand
AAGAATTATATATAATACGTTTTCGAAAACTAAAGGCCTACAGGGTTTGCTAGGATTAATAATTTTGCTCTTTCATCTGCTCTGTATATCGGGTTGAAGCATGTTCAGACGAAAACGAACGAAGATCATTAGCATAACAGAAGAAATAAAGAAAAAACGTTCATAATAAGCAAATACGCCAAATAGCGGGAAACGGCAAAACGTGCAAAATTAATTTACAGCAGAACAAATAACAGGAG
>NC_051406.1:40054624-40054805 GCF_015228065.2 Penaeus monodon | reverse complement strand
CTACTCTCTCCCCTCTGCCTCATCAACGCTCACAAAAGGGGAAACAAGAAATATTTCTCACCCTCACAAAGACGCGATTTTTCCCTTCACTCTCTCTCCCCTCAACCAAGGACCCTGGTGATGTAAATAAGATCGCTCCGTCTTGTAACACTGTTCATTTGTCAGTGTAGGAACTCCTTGC
>NC_051406.1:40054107-40054416 GCF_015228065.2 Penaeus monodon | reverse complement strand
GAATGAAAACAAAGGAGACAATATTACATGACAACAACATTCATTTGTTTACATTCTAATTGACGCTTTTCCAGGAAACTTTAAAGTCTTCAGTTATGTCAAATAAAGTATTAGAATTTATATTTTTTCATCGAGTATAATAGACACTATTAAGGATTATTGATATCAGGGTTCATTTGTCAAAAAAAATATAGCAATAAAAGTTTAAATCTAAGGGTAATTTTGTATCTGTTTTATACGGATAAATAAACACAACATTATACCTCGCGTGTGATTCTGATTGTGTGTTTGTGTTATTCAAATTATTAT
>NC_051406.1:40053441-40054040 GCF_015228065.2 Penaeus monodon | reverse complement strand
CTATCACAATAAGATCGGACACATATACACACAAACTGGTCATCAAGAATGCAACGTTACATGTCCACTAACAGCTATAAACACGACACCCATCCCTTGTACTTCAAATTTCGTTATCTTATTGATTACATAATACAACACGATACACAAATATACACCCTGAGTATATTTGTGAACACCGAGAACTTTCCCACATTCTCTCGATCCCATTTCTTCACTTCACGGACTTTTAGAGGACAGAATATGTTTTCGAAAACCGTGTAATTGCAAGTGAGAAAATTCTTAACCCCGCGTCAGCTGAGTATTACATCCACCCAAGAACACACAGAACTTTCCCACATTCTCTCGATCCCATTTCTTCACGAAATTTTAGAGAACAGGATATGTTTTCGAAAACCGTGTATCTGCAAGTGAGAAAATTCTCAACCCCGCGTCAGCTGAGCATTATATTTGTTCCGAGCAAGCAACTGAATTTCGTTTTTGCTTTGGGTCGCAAGCAAGGCCAAGCACAAAGATTTATTTATTTATTCATTTCAGCGTCGAATCTAAACTTTGTGAGTTTGAGGCGTGGCTCTAACACAACGGAAAATAAATGTGGG
>NC_051406.1:40052894-40053073 GCF_015228065.2 Penaeus monodon | reverse complement strand
CAACAACAACAATAAAAACATTTTTATCGTCTGTGTCATAAGTATAAAATTAGTAATAATTATAATAATCAAAATATAACGGCTGTGTTATATGTATAAAATTCATAATATTGATAAAAAATATTGCCTGTGTGATTAGTTTAAAAATAATGATAATAATATTTTTTTTATCGCCTGTG
>NC_051406.1:40052771-40052850 GCF_015228065.2 Penaeus monodon | reverse complement strand
CCGCCTTTGTAATAAGTATAAATAAAAACATTTTTGTACAAAAAAAAATATATCGGCTTTGTGATAAGTATATATAAGC
>NC_051406.1:40052545-40052661 GCF_015228065.2 Penaeus monodon | reverse complement strand
CTTTTCCAACTGCTTCTAAAATCCATCCACAGTGCTTAGTTAAAATGACACTGAGTATTTGACCTGAAAACCTGCCGCCTCATTATCAAAGATTCAAATAATATGATTTACAAAGA
>NC_051406.1:40050206-40050656 GCF_015228065.2 Penaeus monodon | reverse complement strand
CCAACCCCTCCCCCCTTCCCCCCCCCCAAGTTTCCCACCTCATTTCCGCCCCCCCCCCCACCCGCACCCCATCACCTCCCCTCCCCCCCCAACCCCCAATCTCTCGACATCTCAACAACATCATCATCTCGACCCCACCCCATCCCCTCCCCCTCCCTCCCCAACCCCCAATCTCAACAACATCTCAACATCTCAAACCCACACCCACTCCATCAACCCCATACTCTCCCCCCCAACCCCCCCCAATCTCTCGACATCTCAACAACACGGCTAAAGCAAATCTCGTCTCTCGGGGAAAATCTCCCAGCACGGACAAAGCCTTCAGGTTACGCCCTCGGCCGCTGCAATAAGTCTCGGGCAAATATGCTGATGGTTCTTCTTCATCGAGGGGAGTCTTATGGGCGGCTCGTCGCTTCGTTGAGAGTGTTTCGGGAGAGGGGGGTTAAGGTG
>NC_051406.1:40048670-40048847 GCF_015228065.2 Penaeus monodon | reverse complement strand
ATTTTAACATTAGAATAGTCACTGCTCCGAAAAGCTTATATAATACCATAACACAGAAAAATACATATATTTTTTTTATAAGCTACCATTTTAAATTTAATTCTTCTATAATCCCCACAGCAAAAAAATAAGCAAAAATGGAGAATAAAAAGAGAATTTACCCCCTCCCACCCACCC
>NC_051406.1:40048290-40048628 GCF_015228065.2 Penaeus monodon | reverse complement strand
CATATCCTTACCTTGAATAGAGAGATTTCGTTACGAGAAAACGAATAGAAAAAAGACATAAAAGAAAAAGAAGTAGAAGAGATAAAAGAAAGATAGAAAAGAATCTTAGGTAGAAAAAATAAACATAAAAGAGGAAAAAAAAAGGTAAAAAAAAAAAGAAAGAAAAGGAACTCGGGTTAAGAAAAAAGAAAGAAAAGAAGCTTAGATAAAAAAAAAATGTAAAAATAAAAGACAGACAAAAAAACAGAACAAAACAAAAGAAAAAAAAAAGTTAGGACGCGCATACTGTATATGGATAATAAACCCAAGACGGGACTATGAATTAATTTCCGGGGTTA
>NC_051406.1:40047404-40047744 GCF_015228065.2 Penaeus monodon | reverse complement strand
TCATGAGCGAATTAATGGAAATATTCTAAATACAACCGATAAATACGTTATAAAAAATGGATAACTATCTTTTATTTTTAACCCTTTAAGGCAGATATTTTATTATTTTCTCTCTACTTTTATTTACATGTTATTTTTCCTGTCACAAACAAATAGATACATAAATATATAAATTTGTATAAAAATAAACAAATTGATAAACAAAAATATACGGAAAAATACAAACAGAAATGGACACAAAATATTCAATAACATAATATATAAATAATCATGCGGAATTGCACGACCATGAAAATAAACAAAGATAATACGAGATAAATACATAAATAAACATGCAACT
>NC_051406.1:40046959-40047225 GCF_015228065.2 Penaeus monodon | reverse complement strand
AAGACAGAGACAGAACGCACACCAAAAGAAACGGGAGCGAGTTACATTCTGGCGACACAAACTCCTCGCTAATCCGGAGATTAGAGCAAGCCCCGAAGACACTGCAGGTAAGACGCTCCAGTGTGTCTTAAGCGCCACACTGATTGTTATCACTTCTTGGAAGGACAAGAAAGCGGGGAGAGACACGGTTTTTTTCGTTCAAGGAAGAGCCTGAGGTGAGGGTTCGGAGAAGACTTACGATTCATGTGAATAAAGAATGAGTGGGT
>NC_051406.1:40046135-40046316 GCF_015228065.2 Penaeus monodon | reverse complement strand
TTTCATACCAGCACCAACCCGAGAGGGAAAAAAAAAAATCTAAATCCGACGTATTTCGCAACAAAACAGAGAATGATGACGGGAGGCAGAGACCCACCTGGTCTTGTTCGCTGTTATGATGACTTGATAATCTCTGTCGCTTGTTATCTCTCTGTGACGGTATAGCTCTTACATGTTGTTA
>NC_051406.1:40045881-40045971 GCF_015228065.2 Penaeus monodon | reverse complement strand
CATTTCGCACGTAGAGTTAGCTGCCGTGAATACAGGACTGTTTGTGTTTGTTTAATGGGTAACAACTAAGAACAGACCAGGAATAGGAAG
>NC_051406.1:40043240-40043763 GCF_015228065.2 Penaeus monodon | reverse complement strand
TGCAAGTATATAGCTCAGCACACAGCTACATCAACTTAGAAACCTTTCATGTCATATTTACATGCATTCTAGAATACGATAACATTGTTGTACACTAAAGTCAAAATGAAAATACAAAATGGGAAGGGCTTTAGCTACTATCGCTCTTAATTAAAGAGCAGATTTATATAAAACTGCAAACACTATTAATATAATGTGTATGAGCGCTTGCTACACCAGAAAGGTACACAGCACAGATTTATAAACGATATTTGTATTTCATTAGTACGTAGCACTATCAACTCCATAAAATTAAAACGTCAAGGAAGGTGGGTTCTGATGAATCGTGGGTGAACTTTGTTGCTTTATTAATATCCTTTCTGTTGTTTGTTGTGCTTTTCTCGTGATTTTTTTTTTATTTTTTTAGCGTGTGCTCAATTATGGGATTAGTTATTTGAAGTGATTATGAATAGATTGAAGACATTAATTCGAGGGAGTGGGATATAAAATAAAAAAAGCTTTCGTGTTTGATGGTGGCCATAAA
>NC_051406.1:40043048-40043166 GCF_015228065.2 Penaeus monodon | reverse complement strand
GAAGAAAGGGAATTATTATGAAAATGAGAAAAACAAACAGTGAATATCAGAAAAATACTAATAAAAGGAGCAGAAAGAAGAAAGAAGAGGAAAATGATAATACCAATAATGAAAGGAT
>NC_051406.1:40042505-40042859 GCF_015228065.2 Penaeus monodon | reverse complement strand
TGGAAAAGAGGGAAAAAAGAAGAGAAGGAATAAAGGCAAAAAGGAAAGGAAAAAAGAGAAGAACCCAGCGCTGTTTTATGGCGGCCACCAGGAGGTTTGGTCCGAACCATAACTGGTCGCAGTCTGGCCGGAGATAACGGATGACTTACGAGGATTATAAAGGGAAAACAGAGCCGGTTATTGCCACAGTAAGGGCTCGAGGGACTCTCAAGTGTATCCAGTTTCTTGGATGCGACCTCGTGATACAACCGACCCCCTTTTCTGGCAGGGTGAGTTTGCAGCCGCCGTGTCCCTCGCGTTGGCGTTGGGGCGAGATAGCATTGACTGGCGAAATACGGGAGGAGTATGATGGTG
>NC_051406.1:40042304-40042472 GCF_015228065.2 Penaeus monodon | reverse complement strand
TGAAATCTCGGTCTCTTTTGAAATACGCGTGGGTGGTGTGTGAGTGGATATGGATGTTTGATTTATAGGAAGGGGAGGGATGTGCGTGTGTGCGTTTGTGAGTACAAGGTCATTCATTAGCTAAGGAGCTTTTATAGACACAGTTACGGATTTACTTACAATTACGAT
>NC_051406.1:40040976-40042001 GCF_015228065.2 Penaeus monodon | reverse complement strand
CTCAAGATGCTGTCTCTTCATCTCGTATCATATCTTTATGAGCAACTTGCGGGGAGAAACTGGCACGAGGGGACAGGATAGCTTACGAGGGGACGGCAGGGAGAGAGAGAGGGGAGAAAAGAGGGAGAGGGTAAGAAAGAGGGAGAGGGGAACAAGGAGGGAGAAGGGAAGGGAAGAGGGGGAGGGGAAAGGAGAGGGGGAGGGGAAGAAAGAGGGAAAGAGGATGTTAGATTGGGAGGGGGAGGAGAAGAAAGAGGGAGAAGGGGTGCGTGAAGGGAAAGGGGAAGGGGGAACAGAGAAGGAGAAGGTAGGGAAAGAGGAAGAAAGAGTGAGAGGGGAAGGATAAAGTGGAGAGGGAGAGGGAAGGAAAGAGGGAGAGGGAAGGAAAGAGGGAGAGGGAAAGAAATAAGGAAAGGGAGAGAGGAAGGGTGAAAAAAGAGGGAGAGGCAATGGTTGATTAAGAAAGAGACGATGAGTTAGAGGGAAAGGGAGAGGGAGAGATGGAAGCGAAGGAGAGCGCAGAGGGAGGAGAGACGAAGAGGGAAAATAAAAAAGGGAGAAGGAGCAGAGGAGAAAAAGGAGAAAAAAAGAGTGAGTGAGAAAAAGACTCATGTACAATAATATAAAAACAACAACAACATGAACATGTTTTTTGGGAACGGATAAGGAAGGGGCTGTAGTGAAGGAAGGAATAGGGGTATGTGATGAGGGGAAGGATAAGGGGAGTGTGATGAAAGAAGTATAAGGCATGCATTATGAAGGAAGGATAAGTGGAACATGATAAGGGGAAGGATAAGGAGCGTGCGATGAGGAAAGGATAAGGGTCGCGTGATGAGTGATGAGGGGAAGGATAAGGAGAGTGGCGTTTGGCGAAGGGGAAGGATAAAGGATGTGATGATAAAGGCTGTACTGACAGAGAATGAGAGAGAAGATAAGGACAGAGAGAATAAGGCGAAGATCAGAATGATAAGGAGGGGGAAACGAGGATAAAAATAAAACCAAGACGAACACAGGAATTTGAGTGG
>NC_051406.1:40040563-40040930 GCF_015228065.2 Penaeus monodon | reverse complement strand
TGGGGCGTGGACGAGAGAGGGAAGACAAGACAGATATGATAACGAAAGTAAAACCAAGAGGAAATGTGAAAGCAAAATGAAGATATGGGTGAAGAATGGGAGAAGAGGGGAATGTAGATGAAAGAAGACGAAGAAAAACGAAATTAGCGGAAGAGGAGAAACAATAATAAGAGAAAAGATAATAACAATAATAGCAACAATATAAGAAAGAAGAGGAGATACGGAAAACTGATGAAAACAAACAAATAAAAGGAAGCTAAACCCGATAAATAACGCAATAAAAGTAAATGAAAGTCTTACGTTTCTCTCAGTACAGTGTTCAACCATATAACAAGGTCATAAACATCTTTATACGCTCGTTTGGGAG
>NC_051406.1:40038402-40040025 GCF_015228065.2 Penaeus monodon | reverse complement strand
CTACTTTCCCACGGAGGAGGAATATCTCGGGAGTATAACCGATCTCTCCTTCCGAAGAAAATCAACAAATAAAGTGAGAGAGAGAGATCTATTCGCTCTCCCCCACCCCCCCTTACCCCCAACACCCACCCCCCGCCATCCCCCAACCCCTAAACGTATTGGCTACCTCCTTCCCCAACCCTTACCCCCCCCCCAATCCAAGGCTCCCAACATCCCCTATCCCCTTACCCCACCCCTTCCCCAACCTCATGGCCTCCTCATCCATATCCCCAACCTCCTCGCCACCCCCCTCCACCCAAAAAATCCTCCCCTACCCCTACCCCCCCAACCTCCTCGTCCCCTAACCCCCTCTCGACCCACCACCCTCTTCCCCAACCACGCCACCCCCACCTCCCCCAACCCCCTCCTGGAACCCACCCCCAACCCTCTCCTGGAAACCCACCCCCAACCCCCTCCTGGAACCCACCCCCAACCCCCTCCTGGAACCCACCCCCAACCCCCTCCTGGAACCCACCCCACCCCCCCTGGCCCCCTACTGATGTACCCTTTTTCTTACAGTGTTGCCGCACTATCAACATAAACCTACCAAGAGCACCATAAACTTCAATAAACCGCGCTTGATAGGGAGACATAAACCTTACTTCCCGCGTGGCGCATCGCTTGAACATAACCCCTCCCTCCCTCACCCCCACACCCCATCCCCACCCTCACATCCCTTCCCCCACCTCCTCCCCCACACCCCATCCCCTACCCATCCCACATTTCCTTCTTCTATCTCTCTCTCTTCTTTTTTTTTTTTTCTTCGTCTTCTTTTTCCCTTCCTCTCATCTCTTTTCTTTTCTTTCACTTTCGCTTTTCTTTGCTTCACTTCTTTCTCTCGCTCTTTTATTTTCCTTCCTTTTTTTCTCTCCTTATCTTTCCTTCTCCTCGCTTCTCTTTCTCACTTTCTTCTTTTCTTGATTCTTTCTCTCTCTTCTCCTTTTCTCTTTTTCCTCCCTCAGACTTCCTCTTTCTTTTCTTCTCTTTCTTCTTCACTCAGCTTTTCCCTTCCTACTTTCCTTCCTTTCTTCCTTCTCCCTCTTCCTTTTCTGTCCTCGTTTCTTTAGTTTCCTCCCCTTTACCCGGTATCCTCCTCCTCCTGCTCTTTCTTCTCTATCATTTCTCCATCTTCGTCCTCTTCTCCCTTTTCCTCCTCCTTCTTCTTCCTCCCTTCTCTTCCTTCTCCTTCCTCTTCCTTTCTCTTCCTCTTCCTTTCTCTTCCTTCTTCTTTCTTCCTCTCTTTCTCTTCCTTTTTCCTTCTCTCTTTTTCTTCCTTTCTTCTCTCTTCCTTTTCTTTCCTTCTTCTTCCTCTTCTCTTCCCTTTTCTTCCTCTTCTTCCTTCTCTTCCTCTTCTTCCTTCTCTTCCTCTTCTTCCTTCTCTTCCTCTTCTTCCTTCTCTTCCTCTTCTTCCTTCTCTTCCTCTTCTTCCTTCTCTTCCTCTTCTTCCTTCTCTTCCTCTTCTTCCTTCTCCACTCTTCCTCTCTTCCCCTTCTTCCTTCTCTCTCTTCCTTCTCTTCCTCTCTCTCTCTTCCTCTTCTCCTTCTCTTTCCTCTTCTCCTTCTTTCCTTCTCTTATCCTTCCTCT
>NC_051406.1:40038081-40038156 GCF_015228065.2 Penaeus monodon | reverse complement strand
CGATAATGTTAAAATTTCCTGGGAAGAAAATAATAAATGCATGTGTCTGGTTTGTTTCTCTCGTGAAGGATATGA
>NC_051406.1:40037083-40037643 GCF_015228065.2 Penaeus monodon | reverse complement strand
TACCTGCAAAAACTAATAAAACATGAAGCACTAATCAACTCCTTCTCCTTCATCAAATCGTCACCCCCCCCCACTTTGCAATCTCTCCTCCTCCTCCTCCTCCTCCCCCATTCACATCTCCCTCTCTCCTCACTATCCCGCTCCCTCTACACCCTCGCCCTCTCTTCTCCTCCCTCACTCCCCCTCACACCCCTCCCTCCTCACTACCCCGCTTCCCCTACTCCACCTTCTCTTCTCCTCCCTCATCCCCCCTCACACCCCTCCCTCTTCACTTCCCTGATCTCCCTACACCCTCACTCTCTCTCCTCCTCCCTCACTCTCCCTCTCTCCTCGTCCCTCACCCTCTCTTCTCCTCCCTCTCTCCTCACTATCCCGCTCCCCCTGCACCCTCACCCTCTCTCCTCCTCCCTCACTATCCCGCTCCCCCTGCACCCTCACCCTCTCTCCTCCTCCCTCACTCCCTTTGAACGTCATATTGGCCCATTATCTTTATGAGGGTCGGGAAAAGTGGGTAAAGACCGGGTAACAGACGGTCTTAACAACCGCTCTCATACTGACAC
>NC_051406.1:40036791-40036869 GCF_015228065.2 Penaeus monodon | reverse complement strand
GGAAAGTGGAGAAGATAGAGGTGAGGCGGGAGGAAGATGAAGAGGAGCCGAGGAAACATGAAAGAAGGAGAAATAAAA
>NC_051406.1:40036518-40036736 GCF_015228065.2 Penaeus monodon | reverse complement strand
AAATTTTGAGTTACTTGTGATTCATTTCTTCATTTTCCTCTTTCTTTTATCCTCTCTTCTTATTTCTCATCATCAGTACTGCCTTCTTATGCTTCCTTTCCTCCCTCCTCTCCCTTCTCTTTCCTCACCTCCTCTTACACACGATCTTCCTTCCCCCTCTCTCTCTCCCTTCTTCCGTTTTCCTCATTGTAGATTTCTTCTCCTCCTCCTCCTCACAC
>NC_051406.1:40036266-40036446 GCF_015228065.2 Penaeus monodon | reverse complement strand
GCCCCCATTATTTATCCTTCTTTCTCCCTTCCATCTCGTCTCTCTTTCCTCCTTCTCTTCCTCTCCTTCACTTCCTCCTCTTTCTCCCCGTCAACCCCTCCACCCTGTTTTTTTTCATATTGTCGTAAAAGCATCATTCTTCATCTCTCTTATCTTCACCCTCATTCCTTAAAACTCATA
>NC_051406.1:40036133-40036199 GCF_015228065.2 Penaeus monodon | reverse complement strand
ATATACGAAGTTGACTTTAACATTATTTTTCATCCAACTTTCCATTCCTCCCATTCTGACACATCA
>NC_051406.1:40035345-40035918 GCF_015228065.2 Penaeus monodon | reverse complement strand
ACACCTTTCTTCCCTAATTCCTTCCCCCCCCTTCCACCCCTCTCTCTCCTCTCTTCCCCCCCTATTATCAACTCATTTCTCTCCTCCTGCCTTTCTTTCCCATCCTCACACCCTATCTTTCTTCCCTCCTTCCTTCCTTCCTATTCTTACACCTCATCTTTCTTCTAATACTCTCTCTCTCTCTCTCTTCTCTTTTCACTCAATTCTTCCCTCCGACTTCCCCTTCCTACCTTTCCTTCCCTTTCTCACACCTCATCTTTCCTCCCTAATTCCTTCGCTCCCATCCTTCCACCTCATCTCTCTCCTCTCTTCCCCCCCTATTATCAACACATTTCTCTCCTCCTGCCTTTCATCACACCCCATCTTTCTTCCCTCCTTCCTTCCCTCCCCCATCTCCCCTACTTATGGCTGGCTGACTTGATGGAGCGTCATATGAAGAATATTACAAGGTTCTCCCTATAATGAGGTAATACTTTTTATGGGGTAATATCTTCTGCGTGACCATTTTCCTTTGCATTTTTTCTCTATGCACGGCTCGAGTCTCAGGTTGTTGATAAATGATGTTTAATAATA
>NC_051406.1:40034125-40034238 GCF_015228065.2 Penaeus monodon | reverse complement strand
ATAAAAAAAGTATGGAAGTATAAAGACTGTTGATTCAAAAAGAGATTCAAACCTTTTTTTTTACGCATCGTAAGTGAAATGACAAGACTTACCATTCAATGGTTTTATATCAA
>NC_051406.1:40033589-40033688 GCF_015228065.2 Penaeus monodon | reverse complement strand
TCGGCCGTTCCCTCTTGATTCTCGGCTCCGGCAGAACAGAGCCCGAAACTTCCCTCGCATCCAAAATCAATACTTTTTCACAAAGGATCTTCACCAATA
>NC_051406.1:40031842-40033407 GCF_015228065.2 Penaeus monodon | reverse complement strand
CATTCTCTCTCTTTTTTTTCGTCTCTTTTTCCATCTGTTACATTGACTTTCTTCGATTTTTTTCCTCTCTTTTTTCTCATTTTTTTAATGTTATATATTTTTTACGCTATCCTCTTTTTAATCTTTTATTCCCTCTTCCTTCCTTTCTACATTTTTTATCTCTTGTTCCTGTTCTTCTCTGTTCCATTCCTATTATTTACTCCTATCTTTTCTTTATTTTCCTCTCCCTTCTTTCGTATATTCCCTGTTTCTCTTCCCTTCCCTTTCTTTTCTCATATACATTCGCTCCTCACTTGATTCTTTCCTTTATATCTATTCTATTTTACGCCCTATTTCAGTTTTCCAAATTTCCAACATCCTTTTTCACTCTATATTTCACTATTCCAATCGCCTTTACTGCATAACACTCAACTAATTACGTTCACCCTAGTTCACTCACCCTATTACGTTCACCCTAGTTCGCTCGCCCTGTGACGTTCACCCTAGTTCGCTCGCCCTGTGACGTTCACCCTAGTTCGCTCGCCCTGTGACGTTCACCCTAGTTCGCTCGCCCTGTGACGTTCACCCTAGTTCGCTCGCCCTGTGACGTTCACCCTAGTTCGCTCGCCCTGTGACGTTCACCCTAGTTCGCTCGCCCTGTGACGTTCACCCTAGTTCGCTCGCCCTGTGACGTTCACCCTAGTTCGCTCGCCCTGTGACGTTCACCCTAGTTCACTCACCCTGTGACGTTCACCCTAGTTCACTCACCCTGTGACGTTCACCCTAGTTCACTTGCCATACCCAGGCTACATCCTATTTCAATCAGACTGTTTCGCTAGCCAATTTGCCTCACCCTGAATACTTCATTTTACCCTAGCCAGAATATAATCCATTTCACCTGTTAATTTCCCTTACCCTTTACCGGCCTACAACCAATTTCCCTAACACTTCCTTCACCCTTAACCGGCTCAATCTAATTCATCCAGCCAATTTCCCTCTCCCTTAACCGGCCAAATTCCCTCATCCTTAACCGGCCTACAACCCATTTCCCTAACACTTACTTCACCCTTAACCGGCCTCACGCTATTCCACCCGGCCAATTTCCCTCACACTATTTCACCCGGCCAATTTCCCTCACCCTTAACCGGCCAGTTTCCCTCACCCTTAACCGGCCAGTTTCCCTCACCCTAAACCGGCCAGTTTCCCTAACCCTAAACCGGCCAGCTTCCCTCACCCTTAACCGGCCAGTTTCCCTCACCCTAAACCGGCCAGTTTCCCTCACCCTTAACCGTCCAGTTTCCCTCACCCTTAACCGGCCAGTTTCCCTCACCCTAAAACCGGCCAGTTTCCTCACCCTAACGCCAGTTTCCCTCACCCTAAACCGGCCAGTTTCCCTCACCCTTAACCGGCCAGTTTCCCTCACCCTAAACCGGCCAGTTTCCCTCACCCTTAACCGGCCTACACCCTAAATCCATTGCGGCCTCGCCAGATCGTCTCTCTCCCCACAGATCTCGATCACTTCTTCCTTTCTCTCGTGTATTCTTTAATTCCTATTGCTGTGAGCCTCTTTCTACATTCCTTTTCAC
>NC_051406.1:40031403-40031501 GCF_015228065.2 Penaeus monodon | reverse complement strand
GCAACCCCCAAGTCTTATTTTTTCCTTCATACGTGCTGTCAGCTCATTTATTTTCTCTCTCGTAAATCCTCCCGCCTCTTCCCCATCATCATCCGGGA
>NC_051406.1:40030793-40030934 GCF_015228065.2 Penaeus monodon | reverse complement strand
ACCCCTTTGGAATAAGCCCAAACCGTATAGTATATCCCAACACTATCAGCTACAGACTATCACCAATTTCCCTTTCCCCTATTCCTCTTTCATCACCATTACGCTATTCCTTAGATTTATCGTATTTCACCGCACTTCTGG
>NC_051406.1:40030616-40030734 GCF_015228065.2 Penaeus monodon | reverse complement strand
CTTTTTCGTAATGGAATCCGTCCCTATTTTTTTTCTCGTATTTACCTTTTTTTCGTTTCTCTCATTATCTTTCTCCAAATTACTTTCCTCTTCATTCATTACCACTATCATTCCTCTG
>NC_051406.1:40029963-40030588 GCF_015228065.2 Penaeus monodon | reverse complement strand
CAATTGGACTTTTCTCTTTTGTATCTGTATTATCATCTTTCCTCTCCGGTTCCCTTTTCTGAATCGCTATCATCAACGTTATATTTCCTTTTATTTATTTTTATCCTTATAATATTTCCCCCTTATTTCGTCTTTCTCTCCGAAATGTTATCATCGTTATTATCTTTCTTTTTGTTCGCCATCATCATCCCCTTTCCTACCCGCTTTCCCCTCGGAATCCCTTCCCTCGTTGGTCTCCGCGGGTGCTAAATCTCCCCTCTCCTCTCCCCCCTCTTCCTCTCATCCTCTCTCTCATCTCACCTCTTCCCCTCTCTCTCCTCCCCCTCCCCTCCCATCTCTCCCATCCCCCTCCCCTTTCCCTTCTCCTCCTCTCCCCTCTTCCCCTCTCTCTCCTCCCACTACCCTCCCCTTTCCCTTCTCCTCCTCCCCTTCTCCCCTCGCCCCCTCCCTGTCAGCGGTGATCCCTGGCTTGTCCCCGCAGATCCAACACAAAGGCTGTGGTTGTGCGCTGAGGCCAGACCCTCTCGCACGCCCACCAGGTCACAGCCGCCCACCCACTGCTAGTCTACCACTGCCCACCGCCGCCCACGGCCGTCACGACCTGGCGCTTCCAGTCAATGTCAAT
>NC_051406.1:40028377-40028558 GCF_015228065.2 Penaeus monodon | reverse complement strand
TTAGGATTGATCTGCCGTGAGTGAATTATATCTGCGTCGAGATTAATCTCCTGGTAATGGAATTGTTTTCCTTTTTTCTCTTTACCTTTATCGCTATTGCTCTTTTTTTTTTTGCTACGATCTTCCTGTTACTCTCGTTTTTTCCCCCCCGTTCTCCTTTTGATAAATAGTGCTGGCTCAT
>NC_051406.1:40027928-40028344 GCF_015228065.2 Penaeus monodon | reverse complement strand
GTGGCTCCACTCCGCCGGATGGGAAGCCAGACCGCTATCCCCGGGTTATATATTAGGTCCGCTCTCCCAGGGTTATATATATTAGGTCACAGGTTGAGCCCCGTCAGTCTGGCAGCTCCTTAACAATAATGGCGCAGATAGTCCCACACTTTGTCGTTGGGCGGAGATAATCCATGTTAAAGACGCCCTAAAAGTCCCATCAGCGCCCCCTGGAAGCTCCTCCCGACGCGGCGCCCTGTTCTATCTGATTCCATCCGGAGGCGATCTGAACCCAAACAAAGGATCGACGAGCCGTGAAAACGAGCGTCACTCACTGATAATGCGGTCTCGGTCTCGGAGTTTATAGCCCTCATTTGCCTCAGGCTTGCCACTGTTCCGTGTAACTTTCGGCGATGAGTTTTCTTCGCTTTACACTC
>NC_051406.1:40027813-40027881 GCF_015228065.2 Penaeus monodon | reverse complement strand
GGTGAAGTTGGGAGGGAAGACAATCTGGAATGTCGCGGTGTAAAACATGGTCGGTCGTAACTTCCCCG
>NC_051406.1:40027357-40027790 GCF_015228065.2 Penaeus monodon | reverse complement strand
AAAGGGGGACTGTAGGACATATTTTTCAGATAGCGCTTAGATATTGTCCATTTTTATTGGAAGCCCGAACCATGTCTCCGGGCGCACGGGCATGGCCTTCACCATTCCTTCGCACACTACTAGCACCTTCACCATCACTCCTCCACCAAAAGCCCCAACCATAACATGAATAAATCCTTTCCAATTTTTCCCACCTCATTACTCTCCTCGAATTATAGTTCCGCCAACGAGACCATGTTATACCACCTCACTATAGCCGTTGCCTTTTCATATCACTAGACCCCTGTCCCCCGACGAAAAAAGAATAAAAAGAGAGAGAGAGTAAAAAAAGAAGAAGAGAGCGTTGTCAGGAGACCCATCATCCTATTAGGGTCTCCCATCTTAGGCATGCAATCTAACTAATGTATACTTCTTGCACAGCTTCCATTTCTCT
>NC_051406.1:40026745-40027285 GCF_015228065.2 Penaeus monodon | reverse complement strand
CGCTTCTCAGCCCCTTCCCAAGTCTTTCTTCTCTCCCTCCTCCTCTACACCTCTTTGGACCATCTCCTTTTTACCTTCTACGTCACCCTTACCTTATAATCTTCTCCTTCCATCACTCCCTCTTCCATCTTTCCAGTCATTTCCTCTCCTTTTCCTTCCTCCCATTCTTCTCCCTTTTCACCTTCATCTTACTTTATCAACCTTTTCCTTACCCTTCCCCATTCTCCTTCCCAACCCATTTCGCTTCTCCTATCTCCACCTCTCAGTTCCTCTTTCTCCTCCCTGACCCATTCTTAACTCCCTTTCTCCTCCCCTATCTGTTCCCCTCACTTCCCCTTTCTCTCCTATCTCTCCCCCTTCCCAATTCCTTTCTTTCCTATCTCTTCCCCTTTCCAATCCCTTTCTCCTCCCCTACCTCTTCCCCTTTCTCCTCTCCTCCCCTTACCCCTTCTTAACTTCCTCCCTTCCCTATCCCAACCCTTCTCTCCTCCCCTACCTTCCCTCCCTTGAGAATAAAACGAATTAGGTCTCTCTTGCCGC
>NC_051406.1:40026533-40026704 GCF_015228065.2 Penaeus monodon | reverse complement strand
ATCACCCCTTGATAATAGCAATAATCATTCCATGAGCGGGACACGTTAATTGACAGAAGATTCCCGGGACGTTGCAGAGCAGGAATCACCATTGCAGAACGGGAATGCCTGTTCTTAAATTCTTGGACTGGGCTTTTCGTGTTCTTTATATCTCTTTTTCTTTTATTTTAT
>NC_051406.1:40026165-40026373 GCF_015228065.2 Penaeus monodon | reverse complement strand
AAAGAAAGTATGTGTGGGAAGTCGTTTGGTGAGACACGATTATTTTTTCCTCAATAAATTCGTGATCTTAATCATTTTAATTACACGTCTCTTAAATCGCTTTGGCAGCAGTGGTATTTTTACCTTCGCTTATCCACTGTTTTTTTTTTAATTATTATTGTCTATTTCTTTTCCGGGGGGGGGGTTTTTTTTATTGTCCCATTTCCCC
>NC_051406.1:40025564-40025973 GCF_015228065.2 Penaeus monodon | reverse complement strand
CTCCGTGTCTGGCATTTCCTCTCCGCAGACGATCCACCCGATCCCCGGAGAATAACAACTATTACCAATTGCCGAGTCCAAAATTTGGAAAAAAATTTCCCAAACACAAGAAGAAATTAGTTTGTCATGTAATAATAGTTCTGTCTTCTGTAACCACAACCCTTGCCTCTCTGTAACCACACCTCTATGTCCTGTAACTACACCTGTCTACAGTAACCACATCTCTCGTCATCTGTAACCACATGTCTCTCTCATGTAACCACACCTGCCAACCCTACGCTTTCCGATTTGCCTCGATAAGGAGAGAAAAAATAATATTGTTAACTCTGACCAAAAACGTTTTTGTAAACTATATTTAAGTATATTTTTTTTTAAAACTACACGTTCCCCCTGTTGTGTGTTTAAAACA
>NC_051406.1:40021878-40021998 GCF_015228065.2 Penaeus monodon | reverse complement strand
CAAAATTTTATCAAACTCATTTAACTAATTTATTATGTTACCCCCTTACAGATATATCATTTGAATTTTCATTTATTTTATGATACTGGATCCCCCAATTTTTCCAAATTCCTTGTTACC
>NC_051406.1:40021640-40021749 GCF_015228065.2 Penaeus monodon | reverse complement strand
GCCCAAAAAAATTTCTGGCCCCATTAATTTGTAATATTATATTAAATTTATTAATATGGGGTTTTATATTTTCTTCAAAATTTTGAACTTTTCCTTGCCCTTTCCCCCC
>NC_051406.1:40021308-40021615 GCF_015228065.2 Penaeus monodon | reverse complement strand
CATAAACCCCCCATTAATACTTGGGGGATTTCCCCTCTAAAATCATGGTTCCCGCCCAAAAAATGGGTACCCCCAACTCCAAATTCCTCTAATTTATGACCCCTCCTTCCCCCCCTCCCAAAATTTTTACATTTAATATATATATATTAAAATATTATATAATTTGTATTATATTTTATTAAATTTTGTATTATTTATATATTATATTATTTATTATTATTATATATATTTATTAAAATATTTTAATATTATAAATATTTTATATATATATTATATATTTAAGGGATTATTTATGGTAAATGTAATA
>NC_051406.1:40021005-40021174 GCF_015228065.2 Penaeus monodon | reverse complement strand
ATCCCTTAAAATACTATATTTTACCCCCTTTCTAACAATATAATTTCCTTAAAAACCCTTTAATTTAAACCCTATTAATTCCCTTAATCTTTTATCCTATTAAATTTGGGCCCCCCCTTTTCATTTTTCCCTTAAAATTTTCTTCAATTTAACTTTTATTCCCTTTCCC
>NC_051406.1:40020867-40020978 GCF_015228065.2 Penaeus monodon | reverse complement strand
AATAATTCTATTAACCCCATTTTAACTTTTAATCTTACAAAATCATAATTCCTTTAAAAACAAAACCCTTATAACCCCCCAATTCAATTTTAAAATTTATTTAAACCCTTA
>NC_051406.1:40018988-40019178 GCF_015228065.2 Penaeus monodon | reverse complement strand
TTTTCCCTTTTCCCCCCGGGCCTCCCCCTTTTGTTTTTCCCCCCCCCCTTTCCCCCCTTCCCCCCTTCCCTTTTTTTCCCCCCTCCCTTTTTTTCCTTTCCCTACCTTTTTTTCCCCCCCCCCCCCCTACCTTTTTTTTTTTTTCCCCTCCCCCCCCGGGGGTTTTTTTTTTTTTTTCCCCCCCCCCCCC
>NC_051406.1:40018659-40018832 GCF_015228065.2 Penaeus monodon | reverse complement strand
TTTTTTCCCCCCCTTTTTTTCCCCCTTTTTTTTCCCCCCCCCCCCCAAAAAAAAAAGGAAAAAAGGTGGAAAAGGGCCAAAAGGGCGGAAAGGGGAGAAGGCCCTTTTTAAAGGAAAAAAAGCGGGGTTTTTCCAGTTGTTTCGAGAAACCCCCGTAAAAATTTTTCCCCCCC
>NC_051406.1:40018447-40018575 GCF_015228065.2 Penaeus monodon | reverse complement strand
CCCCCCCCTCTCCTCTTTTTCCCCCTTTCTCCCCGTTTTCCCCTTCCGGATTTCCCCTTTTTTCCCCCCCCTTCTTTCCAAAAAACCTTTTTCTTTCCTCCAAATCCCTTTCCCCTCCCCCTTTCTTT
>NC_051406.1:40017994-40018204 GCF_015228065.2 Penaeus monodon | reverse complement strand
CGTCTTATCAGAGCCGATGGTGCTCCCGTGTCTCTCTCCTTATCGCTGTGTTTATCTGCGCGCTGACGCCCCTGCATATTTCCTGCCGCTACGCCGCTGATAAGCTAAAATGTCGAGAAAAAAAGGAGCAAAAAAAAGCTCTTTCTCTTAAGGAGCTGCCGTCTGTTGTGATTAGATAGGCCTCGCAGGCTGTTCCCGCAGAGATAACCC
>NC_051406.1:40017356-40017427 GCF_015228065.2 Penaeus monodon | reverse complement strand
CGTGGGAACCTTCTAGAACTCAACGAGTCCGAAGTACTCGAGTAACCCAGCGAGGAATTCCAAGTGAGAAA
>NC_051406.1:40017009-40017115 GCF_015228065.2 Penaeus monodon | reverse complement strand
TACATTTCTTCCAAGGAGTCTTCCCCTGGCAGAGGAGGCGATCGCGCGGCGCCGGATCCCTTTGTATGCAAATCAGCTGCGGGGTTCGATCTCATTGTGTTTGTCC
>NC_051406.1:40016497-40016577 GCF_015228065.2 Penaeus monodon | reverse complement strand
GTCCCCTAAGCTAGTTTTTTTCTTAGCCTTTATTCCTCTTCAAATCAAACATTAGATGTTAATTGCATATATGTATTTAA
>NC_051406.1:40015872-40016425 GCF_015228065.2 Penaeus monodon | reverse complement strand
CTTCTCTGTTATCTTTGTTTCTTTCTTACACACCTTTTTATCATCTGCCACTTAAGGAATTCAGTGACTTGTCAAGCTCATACAAGAAAAATCGATTTGTAAACACAAACTTTCCATAAGTTGTTTTTGAAGGTTTATCACTTTCTCGTTGCCAGTTTTTAAAATACTTTACTGTTAGTGCATTTGTTTGTATTTCCTTTTCTTTGTTTTGCAGTCGTGATTCCTTTTTATCTGCATGATCTATTAAACAAACCGTTAATCCTTGCAATAAATGCAGCAGCATTTGCCAAACGCGTATCTTCATCATTATTAATACTTACTCCATAAGCAAAGCAACCTAAAAAATCCTTCTTAGATTTCAGAAACGGTTAATTTCATCCTAACCATCATTAATAATTACTTCACAGGCATAAACGACCATAAAAAAAACCTCCTTGAATTTCAGAAACGTCCTCAGAAGACATTAATTTCATCCCCATCATCAAAACAACCTAAAAATCCTCCTCAGACTTCAGAAACGATTAACTCCATCCCAGCACTTCAGTAATCATCT
>NC_051406.1:40015232-40015849 GCF_015228065.2 Penaeus monodon | reverse complement strand
ACGTACTTCAGAAAAGCTCGCCAAACCGCCATCGCCACTGACTGACTTTCATCTCAGTCGAATCAAAGAGACAGCAATTAACAGCCGCTTTTCCTTTCCCCTATCGAGATCAGGGCCGGAGATTAGGGTCGTGTCGGTTTCCCTCGGGTGTTGTATAAATTTCCAGTCTTCCCTCCCTTATCCCTTAGCTTCGTTTCTCTTCCTTGCTCTCTTCTCCCGAAATTCTCTAGTTTACTTTCTTATCCCTTGTTTTCTCCTTGTCTCCTTTTCTGTTTCTTTTTTTATTGTTGTATAATTTCTCCTTTACTGCTTGGCTTTTCTTTTACACCTTTTCCTTCTTTAATTTTCCCTTCGTTTCTTTCCTGCCTTTTACCTCTTCCTCTTTCCTCTAACCTGTTGCAAAACTTCCCTTCCCCAAGACCTCAACCTTCCCTCTATCCTTTTTCCAATTTTCCCTTCTCAATTCCCTCTCATCTCTTGCCTTCTTATCTCCCCTTCTTCGGTTTCTCTAAACGGTCGTAGAATTTCCCCTCTGTTTCACCCCTTTCCTCCTTCGCCTTCTCAATTTTCCCTCATCTCCTCCCTTCTCCTTATCTCCTCTCCTGTTTCAGGTAACT
>NC_051406.1:40014859-40015075 GCF_015228065.2 Penaeus monodon | reverse complement strand
GCCCCCTTTCTAGTTAATATGCGCACGATTATCGTCTGATTACGCTTTCTCTATTCATTTTGGACGAGAAATAATTAATTCTCAGCCTTTCACCGCCTGTGTTTGCCCCTCAAACAACAGCACAACGGAGCGGACTTCAGGTTAACAGTGCTTTGGCTTGTGTAAATCCAGCAAGCAAACAATGAGGGGGAACAACTTGCAACAGCGCCCAGAGAC
>NC_051406.1:40014173-40014407 GCF_015228065.2 Penaeus monodon | reverse complement strand
CTCTTACCGCGATGCCCCGAAAGATACCCGCCCACAACGCCAATAAGCTGTTCAAGGGTGTGAGTAAACAAGAATAAGAAGCCGTTTCCCGAGACGAGAAGCTATGAATTCATATATTCAAACAAGGAAAGAAACCCATTTGCATTCCACATTCCTTTCACAAACACCGCCTCCCTGGCCTCTCTCCCTCTCGTGTGTGTGCGTGTGTTCACCTAATGGAAAGGTATTGCGTGA
>NC_051406.1:40013521-40013646 GCF_015228065.2 Penaeus monodon | reverse complement strand
TCCTTACTAGGCTTGATTCCCAAGTTTACCTCTCAAGTCTTGCTTATGCGGACTTGCAAAGCAATATCTTCTCCATTATGGAAACACTTCGAATACATTATGTTGTCATGGAAGGCCTGGCAGGG
>NC_051406.1:40012277-40013257 GCF_015228065.2 Penaeus monodon | reverse complement strand
GCACTAGTAGACAAATTCTGACACGCGAAGAGAAGGGTCGTTGACGTGTCATGAGATCCTCACTTGAACGCCCGTCGCTTCTGTATGAGGATGCTTGTCATTGAGGAACTTATGAGGGTGTTATGAGGAAGGATTTTATGAGGAAGGGTCTTTTGAGGAGACGTTTTATGAGGGTCTTATAAGGAAGAGGTTTATGACGGTTTTATGAGGAAGAGGTTTATGCAGATTTTATGAGGATTTTATGAGGAGGTATATGAGGGTCTTATGAGGTTTTGGGAGGGTTTTATGAGCTTTATGAGGGTCTTATGAAGGAACTTTATGAGGAGTATTTGGTTTATGGTCTTATGAGCATTTTTATGAGGGTCTTATGAGGAGGGATCTTAATGAGCATTATTAGGAAAGGTCTTATCTGGAAAGCTAGACGGAGGGAAGCCTTACAGGAGAATTGCTTTTATGAGGAAGGGTTTTATGAGGATGAAGCTTATGAGGAGGGTTTCTCATGAGTAAAAAAAATCTTTTCAGGTTAGTAGGAAAAAAAGGTCATATGGGGAGGATTAAAAAAATGAAAAACGTCTCATGGCTTTATGAAAAACCGCATGAGGAAAGGTCTTATGAGAGAGAACAGTAGTAGGATATGAAAAAGGGTTTTGTAAAGTCTCTTTATGAGGTGTTTCATGAGAAAGGGCTTTATTGAAATGTCTTACGAGTGAAGGTCCTTATGAGTGATAAGAAGAGGAAGATAAGCCATGCGTGGGAGGAATTTATGAAGAAAATTCCCATTCGAAACGACCCCATGTTTATGCCAATTCTCTCTCTTGATAAACGATAAGGTGACAGATTCTCGCTCGACGAAAAATGGAAGAGGAGAACTTTTGCATCAGACTCGAGGATTTCGTAGTCTTGCGGTTGATTTCATTGTTTGGACTATGAAGAAAAAGAAAACAGGTGCGGTTTGATGACTGAATTCTTCGCTGTGCTAG
>NC_051406.1:40011667-40012046 GCF_015228065.2 Penaeus monodon | reverse complement strand
AAACAGTGTGTGGATATCAATGCACAACTGCAGCTTAATTAACAGTTTGTGCAGCTTTGTTTACCAATGTTGATTTATTAATCAAATAACTAATATAGCTCCTCAGTCACTTAATTCATCTCTCTGTCAATAACACAGCTATCGTATTCGATATAATGCCGTTCAATTAAACTCAAGGGTTTATTGTTGAAAGTCAGACAACAATTCAATAGTATTCTCCCTAGTGGAAACTGACGAACTTTCTATCATAAACTTTTGAAATATATTGTTGGGGTTTTGCGTTCGCTCCACCACGCTCTCGCTGCGAGCTGTCCATTCGCTCTGTTATCTTGGCTATCTGTGATTTAATTGCAACTATCATCTTTCTCGTTGTTCCCAA
>NC_051406.1:40011373-40011632 GCF_015228065.2 Penaeus monodon | reverse complement strand
CCCCTTTTCATCATTATCGAAACATTATCTCTCATTCATTTAATTACGAGTGAACTGACCGGAATTCCTCGCCGGATGAACGATATATAAGGGCGGGGGGGGGGGGGCTGAGGCTGAGGCAAAGAAATCTGAACGTCTTTGAACGAGTAATTGAGACGTGATTGCAATGATTGCAATATGTTCTCAAGCAGGACGGATAAGAAGGTCGTCTTGAACGCAAAAAAAATGTTCACCGGGGCAGAACAAACGCAATGAATAG
>NC_051406.1:40010971-40011307 GCF_015228065.2 Penaeus monodon | reverse complement strand
CTCCTAGTGTTTTATTGTCGGTTAATTCGGGTTGCGATTGAGCTGAATTGCGTAATCATTATCGGTGCACAATGCAGCTTATTCAGAACCCTGCGACCGTTTTCTGTTAATGAAATGCAATGTGATTAACAAGTTTTGTGAGCTATACAGCTTAGGCAGAATCGCATGACCTGCTTTTTCATTACCGAAATACAGTTTACAAAGCTTTAACCAAAACTATTTGTAAAAAAAATGTCCTTATTATCAGTTGGTTTGTCATTAATAGATAGCAAGATCACAATAATTTACAATCTCTCACAACTACGTGGCTAAGAGGAGATGAAGAAGAAGAAAAAG
>NC_051406.1:40008487-40009730 GCF_015228065.2 Penaeus monodon | reverse complement strand
ATATAGAACCAAGACAAAAAGAGATCTAAACTCCTATAACCGAGGGTGAGATAAAAAGAGCGTGCCAGCAACCCACCCCCCCCACCCCCATAGACCTTCGCCCACACGGAACCATTTCTCTGGCTCGCTGACTCACTGGCTCTGTGGTCTTGTGGTTCCCGGTGGTTTTATGGGTTTTGTGGTTCTATGGTTCCCTGTGGTTCTGTGGTTCTCTGGCTCTTTGGTTCTATGGTTCCCTGTGGTTCTCTGGCTCAGTGGTTCTATGGTTTTGTGGTTCTGTGGTTGTCTGGCTATGAGGTTCTATGGTTTTGTGGTTATTTGGTTCTGTGGTTCTCTGGCTCTGTGGTTCTCAAACTCTATGGCTCTGTGTCCCCCTAACCTCGTGGTCCTGTGTCTCTCTGGCTCTGTGGTCATGCGGCTCTATGCTTCTGTGACTCTATGGCTCTATGTTCCTGATTGTTGGAGGGAAGGAGGTGGAGGGAAGGAGGTGGAGGGGTGGAGGGAAGGAGGGAAGGAGATGGAGGGAAGGAGGTGGAGGGAAGGAGGTGGAAGGTGGAGGGAAAGAGGTGGAAGGTGGAGGGTGGAGGGAAGGAGGTGGAGAGTGGAGGGAAGGAGGTGGAGAGTGGAGGGAAGGAGGTGGAGGGTGGAGGGAAGGAGGTGGAGGGTGGAGGGAAGGAGGTGGAGGGTGGAGGGAAGGAGGTGGAGGGTGGGGGGAAGGAGGTGGAGGGTGGAGGGAAGGAGGTGGAGGGTGGAGGAAGGAGGGAAGGAGGTGGAGGGTGGAGGGAAGGAGGGAAGGAGGTGGAGGGTGGAGGGAAGGAAGTGGAGGATGGAGGGAAGGAGGTGGAGGGTGGAGGAAAGGAGGTGGAGGGTGGAGGGAAGGAGGTGGAGGGTGGAGGGAAGGAGGTGGAGGGTGGAGGGAAGGAGGTGGAGGGTGGAGGGAAGGAGGTGAAGGGTGGAGGGGAGGTGGAGGGTGGAGGGAAGGAGGTGGAGGGTGGAGGGAAGGAACTGTGGTAGAGGGTGGATAATGGTGGGGATGGAGGATGAAAAGAGGGAGTGATAGGGTAGAGAGTGGAAGGAAAGAGAATGAGGATGGGGTAGATGGGAGGAGGAAGAGGGATGGGGTTGAGGGAGGAAGGAAGGAGGGAGATAGGATGGAGACGGAGGGGAAGGGGTGGAGGAAAGGAGAAGGGGGGGGGGGGTCTTTCCCTAATGGATACCAAAACAGAGCAAAGATAGTGACGCC
>NC_051406.1:40007871-40008031 GCF_015228065.2 Penaeus monodon | reverse complement strand
CCAGATTCGTTCAAATTCCTCCGCCTTTTTCCAGTCGAATTCTTATCCAGTCGAGTGTGAAAATTGAAACAGTGAAAACAAGTAATGCAAACCGTGAAATTGCTTCTTCTACTTACCGGAATGAGTCTCATAATTGTCACAGAAGGGGAATATAGTTGTA
>NC_051406.1:40007364-40007481 GCF_015228065.2 Penaeus monodon | reverse complement strand
GTAAGAAAAATTAATGAAAATAAAGAAATTAAGTCACAATAGAAATTAAAAGATACAAAAAAGGTTCTTTGAAGAGTGAAACAATCAAAATAGAGAAGCGAGACCATGTACGGAGAC
>NC_051406.1:40007089-40007205 GCF_015228065.2 Penaeus monodon | reverse complement strand
TTGAAAAAAACATTATGTTTCCTTGTTCACAAACTTGGCGCCGCCTCAAGAAGGAACGTTAAGTGACCAATGGCCTACTTGGTGATTTCTCAGGTGAGATTACAGATTAACTAGTC
>NC_051406.1:40006546-40006833 GCF_015228065.2 Penaeus monodon | reverse complement strand
CGAACGGCCCGATACAAGTCATTCCTTCACAACTCCATTTATCTAAAAGCTCATCTCACAGGTGCAACAACTTTCATGCGCCTTTGATACCAAAGACCGTTATTAAATATTCTACCTCACATTTATTCCCGGACTAGATGTTGCAGATCTGGGTCTCGCAACCTTGCAAATCATATTGCAACCTGGTCTTATTTTGTAGCTCTCTCGACACGTGGATCATGCTGCCCTTTGCATCCAAGGAAATGGTTTTCAGGAGCTAAAGGCGCTCATAACCGCGTCATTGAATT
>NC_051406.1:40005578-40005831 GCF_015228065.2 Penaeus monodon | reverse complement strand
CGTTGCGAAGTCCCTCCGACAGAGACCCTTCACCTGTTCATAAACACCTCGCCTGAAGAACTCATCGACGGGCGTAAGCGAGGCCTTCTCCACCTCGCTTTATTTCTACATGCTTCTTATACAATCGTTTGACATAAAAGCCCTTCACCTTTTCCGTTTCTGTGACATCAAAGGTGACCTCCTTCACCTGGTCTTCTTCTCCTAAATGTCTGTTCTATATATCTATCTCATTATCTTGATCCGCATCTTCAGG
>NC_051406.1:40004963-40005234 GCF_015228065.2 Penaeus monodon | reverse complement strand
CCCATCTCCTAAACCTTCTTCACCACTCCCCCCCTCCACCCCTACCCTATCTCCCCCTCCCCTATCTCCCACACACCCCGGGTTCTCTCCACAGCCCACGGTACATTAGCATTTTCCATATCCACTCGAGGTGAGTGTTCCGCAGAGAGGGGACACATGTTTGGGCTGAGCTACAAGCGAGCCTACACGCGGCTACACAGGACTAGATAGGCAGTTGGGTGAGGTAAATGCCAAGGATGAGGAATGGGGGTCTGTTGGCTTGTTGCTCGTG
>NC_051406.1:40004339-40004436 GCF_015228065.2 Penaeus monodon | reverse complement strand
ATGAGATTAGCATGGCAGGGATGCTAGTAGGTGTCATGCAAGACAGGGCCATGAGTGATGGTGTATTGTCAGTGGAAGATGAGGTGATTGGTGACCC
>NC_051406.1:40002770-40002964 GCF_015228065.2 Penaeus monodon | reverse complement strand
TGAGGTATTGGAAATCTGTTCCGCGCGATCCCACCGCCGCCCTCGACTCGCCCCGGCCCTGATGAGCGAGTGAATTAACCACAAGATCAGGTCATGGTCCGATGCAGGGGTGGGGGCGGGGGGCGGGGGGGGGGGGATGAGAGTGGGAGAGGAGGGAGTGGGGAGAGGAGGGAGTGGAGGGAGGTGAGGGAGTG
>NC_051406.1:40001858-40002217 GCF_015228065.2 Penaeus monodon | reverse complement strand
GGGGGATGAGGGAGTTGAGAGTGGGGGAGAAGGGAGTGAGGGAATGAGGAGGGGGAGGTAAGGGAGTGGGGAGTAGGTGCTGTAGGGGAGGAGAAGGCAAGGGGGTGAGGAGTGAGGGATGAGGGAGTGGGGAAGGGGAAACAGGGGAGTGGGAGAGGAGGGAGTAAGGGAGTGAGGAGGGAGAGGCAAGGGAGTGGGGGTGGGGGAGGTAAGAGAGAGGAGGAGGGGACGATAGAGGACAGGGAAGCGGGAAGTAAGGGAATGGGGAGGAGAGGGCTGAGGAGGAGGAGGGGAGGAGGGGAGGAGGGGGGAGGGGAAGAGTGATAGATGAAAGCTCGAAGGGCAGATTAACACTGAGA
>NC_051406.1:40000665-40001035 GCF_015228065.2 Penaeus monodon | reverse complement strand
AGTTGTCGGTGGGCGGGATTTTCTCAAGGCACAAGATATTGGCTTAAGACGGAGCGATGGGGAGCAGGGGGGGGGGGTGATGGGGGTGAAGGGGGACTGAGGGTGAGGGGAGAGGGTGGAGTTGAGGGGAGAGATAGAGGTGATGGGGGAGTGAGATGGGGTGAGGGGAGAGGGTGGCGTTGGGGAGAGATGGGGTTCAGGGTGAGGGGTGGGGGAGGAGCTGGGGAGAGTTGGGGATGGGGATGAAGGACGACTGAGGATGATGGGGCGAGGGGAGACGGGGAAAGATGGGGAGAGTGAGAAGGAGTTGATTTACAAGAGTGGCAGGAGGACGATCAGAAGGTGGGGGGAGTGCGGAGTTGGAGAATAA
>NC_051406.1:40000492-40000640 GCF_015228065.2 Penaeus monodon | reverse complement strand
AGTTAGGAAGTGGGGGTGAGAGGAATAGGAGAACCTGGGGGGGGGAGAAGGAAAAGAAGATTGGGGGTAAGATTGGAGGAAGAGGAAAAGAGACAGACTGGAAAGAAGATGGGATAGAGGGAGATGAAGAAGGGGGGTGTGGGGGGCA
>NC_051406.1:40000138-40000349 GCF_015228065.2 Penaeus monodon | reverse complement strand
ATGATAAATAGAGAAAGCGAGAGAGAAAATAGACAGATATATTAACGAAAGAGAAGAAACATGATTTAGTGAGGAGGGAAGCGGAAGAAAGGAGAGAGTGATGAAGACCCCCCCCCCACCTTCCAGGCAGACTTTAGTTCCCAAAGTACATCTGATCACGAACGAAGGTGTCCTTTCTCTGTACTTTTTGGTCCGTCGGAACGCCATCATG
>NC_051406.1:39998806-39999232 GCF_015228065.2 Penaeus monodon | reverse complement strand
ATGAAGAAGAAACGAGATTTAGTATCAGAGGAAGAAACATGACTGAGGCAAGAACTACACCCCCATTCCGTAAAAATAAGAAACACAACATAAACATCTATTTTTTTTTAATTATTAATTACAAATCATGCAAAAAAACATCGAGTATTTGGCCAAAGTTTCCCGTCGTACAGACCGTGACGGAAAACAATCAATATGAACTGACAGATTATTATGACTTTTAACTTCTGATATTTAATTGCGTTTGAAAAAGCATAGCGGGCTGCATGCATCAAAAAGGGGGGATCAGAGCATCAAACGCCACTCAAAACTTTTTTATGAGCGAAAACAAACCCGGCTTTAATTCGATGAAATGAAAATCTGGATTTCGAAGTCTACTTACGTGTTAAAGCAGATAAGTGTATGTGCTGTAGGTAGAAGGGGGAC
>NC_051406.1:39998589-39998713 GCF_015228065.2 Penaeus monodon | reverse complement strand
CCTTCCCTTTCTTCCCCTTCCTCACACTCTTTCCTTAAGAACGTGTTGCAAATGCAAGTGTATATCTCTCCCTCTTTATCTCTTTTATTCTTGCTCAAAGATAATCATTGGCACTCATATACCA
>NC_051406.1:39998074-39998498 GCF_015228065.2 Penaeus monodon | reverse complement strand
GCTAATATACTGACAAGGCCAAGATACTGATGGCTTCCTGTATACGAGATTAGGCTAGAGTGCAGCACTTCATAATCATTACAGACAATCCTGTCTACAAAGGTGCTACCCACAGGCTGTGTATAATCCAATGTTTGCCAATTAGCCCCGGAATGTAAACAAACGCTGCCAGGTAGGGTAGATGTTTAGCCTTTTTTTTCATCTTTTTAAGAGGAGACAAACGCTTTAAGGATGATTCATTAAGGAAAATATTAATTTTCCAATTCCCATGACATATAGAGAGACATAATCCCCTTTCCTCCACACAAACACACACGCACTTTCCTTCTCGAGCAATCACATACAAACACACGTCCTCCTCCCCTCGCCGTTGTCTAAACACAACATTATCTTGTAATGGCATTTTCCAGGGCACAAGTTCCAC
>NC_051406.1:39997910-39998033 GCF_015228065.2 Penaeus monodon | reverse complement strand
GAGACCATGCCCGCGGCCCCCAAAAGTTTGTTGACTTTTAAACAGTTAAACTTCAAAAACTCAAGACGGCTGGAAGAGACTTAAAAGACATTGCAAGGAAAACTTGGGACTCGCGAAGACCAC
>NC_051406.1:39997614-39997747 GCF_015228065.2 Penaeus monodon | reverse complement strand
CTTCACCCGACCACCTCCTTGTTAAAATTCTAATTCGTTCTCCGCCTCTCCCTCTCTCGAGATGCTGGTTCGGGAATGACGGGGGAAAAGACTCGGTTTAAAATGGAGAGCGAGGGAAAAGGAAGGCGAGAGG
>NC_051406.1:39996685-39996791 GCF_015228065.2 Penaeus monodon | reverse complement strand
TTGATGAAGAAGATACCGTAATAAAAAAGTCTCATTCTTGTTATTCCCCAGAAATTAATCTGAGGTCCGGACGAGGCAGTGATCAAAGACTCCTGGAATTCATATT
>NC_051406.1:39996131-39996288 GCF_015228065.2 Penaeus monodon | reverse complement strand
ATCCATCACCTCCTTCAGAACTACAGCGAAGGGGGAAGAAAATCCATCTATCTCCTCGAGATGCTGCAGTTGCATCTAATCTTCTCAAACCCTAGTAATCCGGAGGCTGCAAAGTACACACGAGGAATCTGTAACCAAGGAGACCATTTTCACACCA
>NC_051406.1:39994971-39995150 GCF_015228065.2 Penaeus monodon | reverse complement strand
CACCACAAGCACCAATGACAGCCTATCGCTTCCTAAGTAGCAATTGCACACAGGATCCACACAGCAATGACACTTGCAACCTGACACAACATCGTGTAATATGAATAACCGCATTTCCTCTCACATCCAAATTAGCCACGTTAATAACCCTCCCTCTCCTCTCTTCGTTATGATAATTA
>NC_051406.1:39994531-39994941 GCF_015228065.2 Penaeus monodon | reverse complement strand
ACCTTCCCGCCTCCCACAGCTCCTACCAAGGATATGGAGATAGGATGGGGGGATGGGGGAAGCAAGAAAGGAGGATACGGGAGGGGAACAAGAGAGGGGAGAGGAGGGGGAGAGGAGGGGAGAGGAGGGGAAGGGAGAGGAGAGGAAGGGAGAGGAGGGGAAAGGAGAGGAGGGAAGGAGAGAAGGGACAGGAAGAGGGGAAGGAGGGGGAGGGGAGAGGGCGCAAAACAAACAACGTCCTCCATTATCCGTGTTATCCCTGGATTCAGTGTGTCAAGGAAGCCGCCACTGAGATCCCTGAAGGTGCTGGCGGTCACTTGCAGCCTCTTTCAGCCTTTCATTTTTTCCCCTCTTTCGTAATCTTTGGTTTCTTTCATTCTTTTTCGCCCTTTTTCTGTTTGCGTCTGTTT
>NC_051406.1:39993080-39993576 GCF_015228065.2 Penaeus monodon | reverse complement strand
GTGCTCCAGCTTACAGACCAAAGGCATAGTAAGAGATCGCATATAATTTACACATTAACAGATATACAGACAGACAAATCGTGATACTTATCTTTTCCATTAGACTTGATTCCTCGTCTGTCTTCTCTTCATAAAGGATGAAATTATCATCAGTATTCTGTAACCGAAACAAATGTCTTTTTTTTCATTTTCAAATTTCCTCATAACAGTTTTCAAGGTATTTTTTTCATCATAATTATATGCTTTTTTGTCAAACGCTACATAGACCTACCATAATTAGAGCGATTTTACTGTCTGACTTTATAAATCATTTCAGAAAATTATTACGACTGTGACAGATGTGAATATGATTCCTATATTATAATAATGATGTTGATGATAAAGTCAGATCGTATTTTCATGGGAAATATCCTTCTGATTTTTATTTTTTTTTATGCATGGAGTGTTAATTGTACCATCGTTTATTTCGTAAACGCTTAAATGAAAATTTTATGAT
>NC_051406.1:39992720-39992830 GCF_015228065.2 Penaeus monodon | reverse complement strand
CAAAATACACATAAAATAACAATAAAAATTTTAAGTTTACATATCCCTCAACGTCTTGCACAATTGTAAATCGTTCCCCACTGTCATTTGTAAATCACTCCTCGCCATTA
>NC_051406.1:39991847-39992688 GCF_015228065.2 Penaeus monodon | reverse complement strand
TCCCCCGCCCATTACCGTCGCTGACACGGGCGTAAGTGGCCTTGTTATTACCCTCCGCCATTGCCATCTGCGAATAATCTCACCTTTGATAAACCCGCAAGCCAAGCTAACTTGTCGCCGCCGCTGTCAATAATCCACATCCGCTCTCCGACGTCACACTAATTCTTGTTCTTATCCTCATTATCATCGTCTTCGTTCCCTCCTCTCCTCCCCTCCCCCTCCCTTCCTACTCCACCCTCTTGGCTTCTCCCTTCCCCCCCACTCTCCCATCTCCTTGGCTCTTCTCTTCCCCTCTCTCTTAGCCCCATGTCTCCTCCCTTCCTCTCCCCCTCTCCTATCCCCTTGGCTTCTCTCTCCCCCCCCATCTCCCTCTCTATCACCCTCCCTCTCCCTTCCCCCCCCCAACCAGCCAAAGATGCCAGCAAATGTGTAAAGTAATTAACTTCGCGCGCTTTGTTGATTAATATCTCATCGCTCTGTCGCTCCTCCAACCCACACGGCCGACCTCTGCCAAGCTCACTCAAGAACTTTGGACACACACACATGCACTCCTTCTCTCTTCCCTCTCTCCTCCCTCTCCCCCTCTCTTGCATCACTCTCCTCTCATCTCCCCTTTCCTTGGATCTCTCTCCTCTCCTCCTTCTTTGCATCCCTCTTTTCCCCCCTTCCTTTCACTCCTCTCCTTTCCCCCTTTCTTGCATTCCTCTCCTCTCCCCCTTTCTTGCATTCCTCTCCTCTCCCCCTGCCTTGCATCCCTTTCCTCTCCCCTTTTTCTTGCAACTCTCTCCCCTCCTCTCCCCCTTCCTTGCATCCCTCTCCTCTCTTCTTGCCTTTCCTTGCA
>NC_051406.1:39990213-39991768 GCF_015228065.2 Penaeus monodon | reverse complement strand
TTTTTTTAAAAAATGCCCCCTAGTATCTAATAAATGTGGCATTAGATATATCTATCCTTTGGGAAAACAGCCATATGTCGCGTGGCATCTTGTCCTCCCAGCCAGAACGGGAGCATCAGGTCGCATGAAGGTGGATTGCTATCCCTCTATATTTTATATCTCGGGCTCGGCGGCCCGCCATTCATATAGTAATCTTTATGTCGTGTTACAAGTATAGCGTAACCTCTTCCGCTTGGGATTCTCGACTGAGCCGTCCCGGTCCACATGCAACTTTCATCTTGTATCTGCGTGAAACATTTATCCGGTAAAGTCTCGCGGAATCCACACCACGGTGGATTCATGAACATGCTTACCACTTCCTACCCGCAGATACGCTCCGTGGACGTTAGTTTTCTTCTTCTTTTTTTTAGCGTGGAATGGATTTTTGGTTGGTTTATATTTGTTATACTTGACTAAGATGGGGGCCAACCATTCGCTCTCCAAGTTTACATGTAACTGTCATGCCCAATACCGACAAGTAATGGAAGCCCAATGCATTGATTGATATGTAAAAATGAAATGGGGATTCCACGTGCAGCTGTTAGGTGTTGCGCTCCTATTGGTGCGATTTGAACCAATCCTCTTCCAAGTTGGCACGGCTGAACCAATAGGAATGCTCGGTTTAGGGTGTATTGACTACATGCAAGAAACCTGCAACCCTAGCGATGACGTCATCTCAAACGTCTCCAGCGAGCCAATCCTAGCAAGTTCCGACGTTACCATGGCAACTGGCTCCACCCACTCCACGTGGAGTAGGAGTTCATTATGTCGTTCATATGATTGTTTTGCTTTCAATCCACTCAAACTTTCTTTTCGTCTTGCGCAAATCTTGTCATTATCACAATTGACTTTAACCAACTTCTGCGACGACAAATCACAACTTACGAGAGAACAGGGATTTAATAAAATGACTAACATCGTGCAAGGTGGCAACTGTCGGGTGTAAGCCTGGGTGCAGTATTAACAGCTCTGAACAAGTGCTCTCAAACAGGCTTTAATGTGGCAGCGTACACTCTTAATGAGTAATCAACTGGCCTCGCGCCACGCTGATGATTAACCGATTACCACATAATTACGCCAATTATTTCTAGTTTCCCCAGATGTTTACTAGAGGATAGAACGTAAGTTTAGATCTCGAACAAAAGCTTTCATGGAAAGATTTATGAGTTGGGACTTTTCGGGTACACATTTATTTGTTTTATTTGTTTACAGGTGCGTTTATCCCATTTGTTTACACAAACGCAATTCTTTAGGATCAAAGTTTTGTTGGGAGAAGGACCGAAATGCGGAGCTTGTAGACGGATTTAGACTACACAGAATTGTATTGATTCAATTAAGGTGAAAACAAAGAAGTGTAATCTTGCCCGAGCAGAAAACGCAAGCATGTGGAGAGACAGCCATCGCATAATAAAACCCTGCATATATGCATATCATTAAACTTTCTTGTGTGTGTAAACTCCAGCTCTCTGGCGGAATATCCCATTAACGAAGGCATTAGATGAGTTTTTATGTGTCG
>NC_051406.1:39989960-39990156 GCF_015228065.2 Penaeus monodon | reverse complement strand
AGAGGGGGGGGGGCGGAGAGGACATTGAGGGGTCGTCGAAGCTCGCAGATTTGGGGCCATTTCAGCGTGTGTGTTCGCGATCACTCGGGTTAGCCGGTCATAGTGCCAGAGTGCCATCCGCTTCCCCGACAGCGTGTGTGTGCGCCTAATAACAGGAAGAGGAGAAAGGGGAGGCGGTTGACGGACAAACAGGGAA
>NC_051406.1:39989342-39989683 GCF_015228065.2 Penaeus monodon | reverse complement strand
CCTTACACCGCTATTTCTCGAATCTTCAGGCGAGAATTTCCACAAGAAGGGGAGGAGGTCGTTTGATAAGAAGCGCCGCGTACTGGGGGCGTGGAATGTGGTGAGTGAGGGGAAAGTATGAGAGGAAAAGCGTGAGGGGAAAGTGTGAAGGGAAAGTATGAGGGGAAGTATGAGAGGAAAAGCGTGAAGGGAAAGCGTGAGGGGAAGTATGAAAGGGAAAGCGTGAAGGGAAAGTGTGAGGAGAACGTATAAGGGGAAAGTATGAGGGGATGTTTACACGTGCTTCCTATGTATATACAGTGTATATACGCATACTTTGTGTATGTATATCTTGTAGGTTA
>NC_051406.1:39986436-39986756 GCF_015228065.2 Penaeus monodon | reverse complement strand
AGCACAGTCACTTCTGTGCCGCCGCTGGTCGATGCAGAAAATGATCTGTGAAGTTTGCAATTTCGTCAGATTCAAGTTGGAAACAGCAGATATCCACTTATGGGCCAGACTGTGCTCAAAACGGATATTGCAATCACTCTAGGAGCCAGGGGAATCTGATTGGAAAAAAAGAAAAAAAAGAAAAGCCGATTTGCAACATGATTTATTTTCTGTATTATACCCTAGGCATACTTCTATGTTCATAATGGGTGTTTTAATAAAATAGTTCAGGGTAATAAACACTGCAGCTAGGAGGTTACTATAAAGGAAATTGGATTAGA
>NC_051406.1:39985917-39986018 GCF_015228065.2 Penaeus monodon | reverse complement strand
TGACAAATATGAGTCTATCGAAGGGTTAACAAGGCAAGCGACTATGAACTACTACTAATAAGTTACTACTAATAAGGTAAGTTCGTAAAGTTCGTATTCTG
>NC_051406.1:39983680-39984608 GCF_015228065.2 Penaeus monodon | reverse complement strand
GAAACGCAGGCGGGTACGACCAGATCAGCACATCAGCACCCATTACCCAGGGAGCAACGACCACTTGGCGACGACCTCTCGCTGGCGTGACGACCTTCATGAACGTTATCCCGATAAATACGACCGATACGACTTCCTGAGCGGGGGTAAGGGGGGGAGGGGGAAGGATGGGGTCCCTGCGCACGCCTTCGAAGATAGGGCAGTCAGCAAGAAATGACGCGCAAGACGGGGGCGTCGATTTTTTTGAAGTTCGGGTTAAGGGGGGTGTAGGATGGGTGGGGGTGGGGGAGGGTGGAAAGGGGGAGGGATGGAGGTGGGGAAGGGGGAGGGAGAAAGGAGGGAGGTGGAAGGGAAAGGGAGAAAGGAGGGAGGTGGAAGGGAAAGGGAGAAAGGAGGGAGGTGGAAGGGAAAGGGAGAAAGGAGGGAGGTGGAAGGGAAAGGAAGAAAGGAGGGAGGTGGAAGGGAAAGGAAGAAAGGAGGGAGGTGGAAGGGAAAGGAAGAAAGGAGGGAGGTGGAAGGGAAAGGAAGAAAGGAGGGAGGTGGAAGGGAAAGGAAGAAAGGAGGGAGGTGGAAGGGAAAGGGAGAAAGGAGGGAGGTGGAAGGGAAAGGGAGAAAGGAGGGAGGTGGAAGGGAAAGGAAGAAAGGAGGGAGGTGGAAGGGAAAGGAAGAAAGGAGGGAGGTGGAAGGGAAAGGAGAAAGGAGGGAGGGAAGAAGAAGAAAGGAGGGAGGTGGAAGGAGAAAGGGGGAAGGTGGAAGGGGAAGGGGGAGGGAGGGAAGAAGGGGAGGAAGGAGAGGAGAAGGTGGAACAGGGGGAGGTGGAAGGGGGAGAAGGGAGGGGGAGGACAGAGGAGAAGCGGAAAAGGGAAGAGGAAGGGGAAGGGGATATTTTTGCGATTTCCTTTTCTTCCCCGTGCTTTTCTTCTTCCTA
>NC_051406.1:39983378-39983457 GCF_015228065.2 Penaeus monodon | reverse complement strand
TTATTCTTTCCTCCTCGTCCAAGTCACGAGGAAATTCTTGGTCTTGATGCGAGTTATAAACATAAGAAGATGGAGGCGA
>NC_051406.1:39982447-39982563 GCF_015228065.2 Penaeus monodon | reverse complement strand
AAAAGGATTTCCCAAAACGCGACAGCCATCCCGGCTAATGATTCTCCGTCCTAAGTGATCGATTGCACCCGCCGACCTCGGCGACGGCAAACTTTCAGCTGGCTCACACCCACGGC
>NC_051406.1:39981971-39982238 GCF_015228065.2 Penaeus monodon | reverse complement strand
TCCTCCACATCCATCACAATGAGAGTTATAAACCGCACAGCTCAAGTTCAGTATACAGAGCCGATTTGACGAATATTACCAGAGAATTTCGAAAGCATTTTTCCGACAATGCCTAGGTGCTCAGCATTCTAATTCTCGGAATTTCACCCGGGAGAACAATATTCGAAACAGAGGTAAAGGAGAGAAGAAAAAGCAATATTATATATTGAATATTCTTAACATTTCCCAACAAGCAATATCACATTTCCTTTCAAATACTCCACGGGG
>NC_051406.1:39981315-39981614 GCF_015228065.2 Penaeus monodon | reverse complement strand
AGCGTGAATTCCCTCGTGATTCGATATCTTGCTTCGTTATCCCTCAACGATACATACAATGTACAACCTCGCCGTCTTTAAGTAGCATTTACCCCGTGTCGACGGAGAACTCAAACACCGCACTCATGTTTGTAGATTTTCCAGCGATCGAGGCATGAAAACCCAAACAGCTTTATGGTAACATGACAACCATTCTCTATTCCCGCTTGCCACGCGCGCTAAACGAGGGCAGGTCTTGCATAGCTGAACACGAGGTTATTATTCGCGTCCAATTAAGCAAATAAAAGCATGAGTTTTGC
>NC_051406.1:39980327-39980770 GCF_015228065.2 Penaeus monodon | reverse complement strand
CGACAGCACAAGAATGAGTTTGACTGGCATTCCATTCGTGCGGGCAGGCCATGCTATAACATTACATGGCAGTAAATCACAGGATGGGATCGAGCCGGGAGTTCAGGGGAAAAAGGGGAAGGGAGGGACCGAGGGAGGGGAAGGGAGGGACCGAGGGAGGGGAAGGGAGGGACCGAGGGGGAGGGGGAAAGGGGGGGACCCAGGGAGGGCAAAGGGGGGGACCGAGGGGGGGCAAAGGGGGGGACCGAGGGAGGGGAAGGGAGGGACCGAGGGAGGGGAAGGGGGAGAGGGAGGTAGGGGAAAATAACGGCTTGTGAAGGGTATAGAGGGTAAGGAGGGAATATTTAGCAAGGAAGTTGGAGGGAAAAGAGGGAAGACGGGAACATGCAGTCTTGGGTAAAAGGGGAGGAAGGGAGGGAAAGATAAAGGAAGCCGGATTGCCA
>NC_051406.1:39978014-39978651 GCF_015228065.2 Penaeus monodon | reverse complement strand
ACAGAGACAGAAGAGAGAGGACAGGGGACGAGACAGACCGAGAGGTGACAGGGGCAAGACAGACCGGGAGGTGAAGGGACAGAGACGACAAGGAGGTGCAGGGACAGGACAGAAAGAGGGAAAAGAAAGAAAAAGGGGAAAAGAACGCGGGAGTCCGGGAAAAGCCCAAAAATCAACAACAGCAAGGGGGGCCCGGGACGAAAACCCCAAAATACAACCCACGGGGGTGCAACCAAGGGCCCCGGGGGTGTGGGGGGGAGGGTGGGGAAAGAACAGAAAATGGGGAAGGAAAAGAGGGTTTTTCAAAAAGCAAAAGATACAACGAGGAAACAAAGGTAAAAAAAAAAGAATAAACAAAAGAAAAATTACAAAAACAACAAAAGTGAAAAAACGAAGAACTCGGGAAAAAACAAAATAAAACAAACAAAAAATAAAAAACAACCAATAATACAGGGGGAAAAAGAAAAAGAGGGAAGGAAAAAAAAAATAAGAGAAGAAAAAAAAAAAAAATAAAAACAGAAAAAGAAACAAAAAAAGGGAAAACGAAAGCAGGGGTGAAAACAACGAAGGGTAAAGACGAAGAAAATGAAGGAAACAGAAATTTCAGGAACAAAAACCGAGGGGTGAAAAGAAAGAG
>NC_051406.1:39976505-39976800 GCF_015228065.2 Penaeus monodon | reverse complement strand
ATAAAAAAAATATCTTGTCAGAATCGGGCAACCATAAATCCGCTTTTATTCGACATACCGAGGCAGAAGAACAACAGAATAAGGTTAAGTGAACATTAGAACAGGTCGGGTGAACGCACCAGGTCGGAACAAGCTGTATGTAGACAGGATGTGCTGATAAATAAGTAAATAAACCTCGACAGAGAGACAAGAACGTGTTTTGATTCGGTATTATGAAGTGGCCATAAAAAAAACGCAAAAAAAAGTGTTGCAGGGCAATGCCATAATGTTAAGTGAGGAGTTGGGGGGGGGGGGT
>NC_051406.1:39976180-39976354 GCF_015228065.2 Penaeus monodon | reverse complement strand
CGACAAATGCCTTCCTTGTACTTTAATCGGATTAGACCCCAAAAATGAGCAACCAAACTGCAAAATTTTCATTGCAACGCAACATCAAACCCTCACCACAATATGACAGTTCTTAAAAAATGGATAAAATACTCCCTTAAAGATGAGAATAACTCCCTCCCCCCCCACCCCCCC
>NC_051406.1:39975894-39976038 GCF_015228065.2 Penaeus monodon | reverse complement strand
GCATAGTTTCACTATTTTTCAGAACATATATATTCAAAATGATAATAACGATATATAACAATAGCTAAAAGAGATAAGGCTAAAAAATAAGAAATAAAAACATTATTTTATTGAAGAAAGGATAAAGCCCTATCATACTAAAAC
>NC_051406.1:39975682-39975839 GCF_015228065.2 Penaeus monodon | reverse complement strand
TACGTTTCTGCGTGAATTTGAAGCCTCTCTGACGCAGACCGTTTTCATTTAACAAATTTCCTTCTTGACCTTGTGTTATGGAGGATATATATTAGTTTATTTTTACTAACAAATGAAGTAAAAAGAGTTCATATAAAGTAATGTACTATATTATCAC
>NC_051406.1:39975503-39975603 GCF_015228065.2 Penaeus monodon | reverse complement strand
TACATGGTAGTAGTCTCCTTTACACGATTATATTTATTTAAAAATATGTATTTTCGTATTATTTCTGGGACCTTGTATGTTTACATATTTATTTATTTAT
>NC_051406.1:39975228-39975398 GCF_015228065.2 Penaeus monodon | reverse complement strand
ATACAGAGTATTTGCATTTGCATAGTGTGATTAAGGTCTTAATGTATAAGACTAAATAATTTGATAGGTGGTTAAAGAAATATCGAACTGCATGGCTTGGAAAAATAAAAGAGCAAAACAAAATCAATTAAAAACTCGATTCAAAATGGTAAATCAGCCTTTGTGGATTA
>NC_051406.1:39974691-39974847 GCF_015228065.2 Penaeus monodon | reverse complement strand
AACGAATCGTCGCCTAAAAAGAAAGAAAAAGAGAGTAAAAACACAGAGAATAATGATTTCTTGATATAAAATGAAATAACTTGTGATGTATAACTTCTGTCAAAGGACGATAGATGTTGAGTGATTTTTTTTCCTTGTTTTGTAGTGCAGATTGAT
>NC_051406.1:39973519-39974063 GCF_015228065.2 Penaeus monodon | reverse complement strand
AACCAGGCTTAGTCACATGAGCGTCCGGACCGCGTGTTATTTCCCAAAGTTTAGTTATGGAAAACAAAATTAAACAGCTGTTTCACGGATACGTTCAGGGTCGTTGTGTTTGTGTCCATGACTGTCTCATGAAATAAAAACACGAATCAAATTGAAATCAAATAATAGTTTTATGTCGCTTTGATATTTTATTAAATTCAATCCTCTATCTTTTTATGCAGAAACATACATATCGCAGATTGTTTTGAAATGATACGGATGCATTTTTTTTTATTTCGTTGTTCATCCCGCTAATGCAAATTATTAATGAACGAATTCAAAAGAAAGAAAAAAAATTGTGATCAGTGAGTGGCCAAAATTATCATACGATTACAAATAAGCTGGCAGATTGAAATGCAAATAGTTGCGAACGAGAGATTATGCAATACTGCCCAACAGTTTATTTGTTTATAACTCGAAATGAAGCAAGCATAGTTACATTAGGGACGGAGCTGAATGGAGAGTTTGGAACACGCACAGTTCATAATGATATGGGTGTGGATAG
>NC_051406.1:39972790-39973027 GCF_015228065.2 Penaeus monodon | reverse complement strand
AATAGAATGGAGATTGCTTTGCGTTTATCCTCTTCGTTATTATTTTGCAACCCCAACAGAAAGCATCACTCATGAAAGCATTGTCGTATTGCAAGAGCTTTGATCCATGTTTATTGCAATTAAGTCTGCTCACATTCGCAATTCCAAGAGAATTTATATTATTTATTGACGTTTATTCCGCTTATCGGGGGAAAATATGGGCGTATTGTTGATAAAATGAACTACATATTGTCCGAA
>NC_051406.1:39972085-39972358 GCF_015228065.2 Penaeus monodon | reverse complement strand
CCTCATGCATGCATTCTGTCTGTCAGAAAAGCTAAATTGCAAACACAAACGTTTGCAATAATCATTGAAGTAATTTCCACCCCGCAACATCCCTGGTTAATACAGCGTTGCATCAGGGGTTAATATACGCAAATGAAACGGTAAATCCGACATGATTAACGTTTTATATTTAAAACAGCACTGGCTAAAAGGAGGGGGAGGGGGGGGCGATGGATGGGAGAGGGTAGGGGGGGGGAGCGCGTTTGGTTGTATGTGTGCACATGATAAGTACAA
>NC_051406.1:39971283-39971382 GCF_015228065.2 Penaeus monodon | reverse complement strand
AAAAACACAGCACCAGAAACACAACGACAAAGAGACAAAAACCAGAAAACAAGAGAAGGAGACACAAAGAGCGAGAGAAGGTAGCGGATATCACCCCTT
>NC_051406.1:39969783-39971218 GCF_015228065.2 Penaeus monodon | reverse complement strand
TTTTGCATCCGAGCATAATCCTTACAAATGATCCTCTATTAGTCTCCAATCTGTGCTGAGCTGCGGACCACTTAATTATTCTCGCTCTGTGGTGGAAGACCTGCCACTTTTCATGAAGCCGAAGGAAATTGCAGGCCCGGGATACAGCAGGCGGTCTTGATTGGAGGGAGGGGGGGGGGGGTTTGAGGGAGGGGGGAGTGGGGTTTGAGGGAGGGGGAAGCGGGGTTTGAGGGATGGGGGAGTGGGGTTTGAGGGAGGGGGGGGAGTGGGGTTTGAGGGAGGGGGGAAGCGGGGTTTGAGGGAGGGGGAAGCGGGGTTTGAGGGAGGGGGAAGCGGGGGTTTGAGGGAGGGGGAAGTGGGGTTTGAGGGAGGGGGGAGTGGGGTTTGAGGGAGGGGGAAGTGGGGTTTGAGGGAGGGGGAAGCGGGGTTTGAGGGAGGGGGGGGAGTGGGGGTTTGGGAGGGGGGGGAAGTGGGATTTGAGGGAGGGGGAGAAGTGGGGTTTGAGGGAGGGGGAAGTGGGGTTTGAGGGAGGGGGAAGTGGGGTTTGAGGGAGGGGGGGAAGTGGGGTTTGAGGGAGGGGGAAGTGGGGTTTGAGGGAGGGGGAAGGGGGGTTTGAGGGAGGGGGAAGTGGGGTTTGAGGGAGGGGGAAGTGGGGTTTGAGGGAGGGGGGGAAGTGGGGTTTGAGGGAGGGGGGAAGTGGGGTTTGAGGGAGGGGGGAAGTGGGGTTTGAGGGAGGGGGGAAGTGGGGTTTTGAGGGAGGGGGGAAGTGGGGTTTGAGGGAGGGGAAGTGGGGTTTGAGGGTTGGGGGAAGTGGGGTTTGAGGGAGGGGGGAAGTGGGGTTTGAGGGATGGGGAAGTGGGGTTTGAGGGAGGGGGGGAAGTGGGGTTTGAGGGAGGGGGGGAAGTGGGGTTTGAGGGAGGGGGGGAAGTGGGGTTTGAGGGAAGGGGGGAAGCGGGGTTTGAGGGAGGGGGAAGTGGGGTTTGAAGAAGGGGAAAAGTTGGGGAGGGAGGGAGGGGAAAGGGTGGGGAGAGAGGGGGGAAAGGGTGGGTAAAGGAGGAGAGGAGGTAAAGGGAGGGAAAAGGGTGGTGGGGAGGGAGGGGATGGGAGGGGGAAGGGGTGGGTAGATGGCGGGGGGGAGAGGTAGGGAGTAGAAGGAAGGAAGAAGAAGGGGAAGAGTGGATAGAGGTAAAAGAGGGGAGGGGAGGGAAGGAGTGGGCACATACAGGGAGGGGAAAGGGTGGGAAAGAGGAGGAGAGAGGTGGGTTGAGGGTGGGCAGGGGGAGAAGAGGGGTCGAGAGAGGCAGGGAAGGAGAGATAGATGGAAGAGATAGATAAAAGGTGCATAGAATCGAGAGAAAGAAGTGGGTAAAGGGAATGAGCGGAAGGGGAGGGGGGGGGGTATTAGGAGAGCGGGATTAGGGGAGGATTAAGCAGA
>NC_051406.1:39968988-39969748 GCF_015228065.2 Penaeus monodon | reverse complement strand
AACAGGAGGAGGGGAGAGGGAGCTATCATAGATGTAGGGAAGTGTGAGGGGGGGGGGGTAATGGAGAGAAAGGGTTAGGAAAAAGAGAAAGAGAAGGGGAGGAAAAGGGTGAAGGGGGGAAAGGGGAAGAAATGGTGAAGCAGAAAGTGAACAAAAAGGAGAAAGAGAAAAGTTTAAGGGAAAGGGGAAGTGGTGGTGAGGGAGAAGAGGAAAAGGGGAAAGGACGAAAAAAAAGAAGGGGAAAGAGGAAGAGAAAGAGGAAAGTGAAACGGAAGAAAAGGGAAAATGAGAAGGGGAAGAGATGGAGAAAGAGAAAGGAAAGAAAGCGGAAAATAAGAAAGGGGAAGAGGAAAGGAGAGAAGAAGTAGGAAGGAGAAAGGAGAGAAAAGACAGATGGAGAAAAGAGAGAGAAAAGGGAAGGAAATATTTTAGTATAAGGGTGCATGACGGAGAGGCAGGGTTGGTTCTGATCCAAGTAACATGAGGCGAGAATAGTGTAAAGTGTGATGTTTATAGTGTAATGTTTATAGTGTATTTATAGTGTAATGTTTATAGTGCTATTTATAATGTAATGATTATAGTGTGATATTTATAGTGTAATGTTTATAGTGTATTTATAGGGTAATGTAATAGGGTAACATGAAGTGATATAAAGAACAAAGCATTACGAATTAAAGCATGAAAGTAAGGTAGTATGTTGATTTACAAAGACCACCAATTTCAATACAAAATTAACCTACTTTCATTACCTTTCATTAAA
>NC_051406.1:39968399-39968547 GCF_015228065.2 Penaeus monodon | reverse complement strand
ACATTTCCTCACAAAAGCAGAGAGGAAACTTCTTGAAAGCATAATCAGCGACTGTAATTTTCATCCTAAAGAGATTCTTCAGACGAGTTTTGAAAGCTTAAAAAATTCGGATGTTATATTGAAACAAGCCCACAGGTAGAAGAATGGC
>NC_051406.1:39967825-39967898 GCF_015228065.2 Penaeus monodon | reverse complement strand
CCTTTGTGATTTAAAAAGTTTTTGCCAAAATTTTTTTTTTTTTAATGACAGAAGACACATAATCAACAAATTT
>NC_051406.1:39967409-39967647 GCF_015228065.2 Penaeus monodon | reverse complement strand
CCAAAAAAACTTTGCCAAAAAATAAATTTTATATGTGGGTTGCTGCTTTTTGGCGTGTTTGTCGAATGAGAATTTTAAAGATAGAAAAAAAATTTATTAAAAAAGTTTTTATTAAAAAAAAAAATGATAATAAGACGATGAAAAACAACAAAGTAAGAAAAAATAGAATTTTTCATAAAATTTTAAATATAAAAGAGAAATATAAGATGGAAATAGGGTTTACACACACATACAAGCG
>NC_051406.1:39966001-39966559 GCF_015228065.2 Penaeus monodon | reverse complement strand
GAGAGAGAGAAATGCACATTATTATTCATATGCAAATTACTAAATTTCACGAACTCTTGCACAGACAAAATAATTTGTCAATAACGATAAAATAAAACGGCCTGATGAGCACGACAATACGATAACACACAATGAAGTACGATAACTAAATTGAACTAGTGATGCACGATAACACATAATGAAGTGCGATAATATAGAGCGAACTAGTGATGAAGAATAACACACAGTGGCGTACGATAATGTAAAGTGAATTAGGTAAATACGATACAACGTAATGAAGTACGAGGATGTAGAGTGAAGTAGTGCAGTACTATGACACATAATAAAATACGACGATACAGAATGAAGTAGCGATGAACGATAACACATAGTGGAGTACGATAATATAGAGTGATGCACGATAACACATAATGAAGTACGATAATCTAGAGTGAAGTATGATAACACATAATAAAGTACGATAATATATAGTGAAGTAGTGATGGACGATAACACACAGTGGAGTACGAGAAAGAACGAGTCGAAGTCACGTGCCTATAAGAACGTTGCGTGTCATGA
>NC_051406.1:39964670-39965975 GCF_015228065.2 Penaeus monodon | reverse complement strand
GTCATCAATGCTTTCTTAACTTAAACGTGATTTTTTTTCGCTATCGAGGCAGCTTAAACTGAAAAACGAGTCTGAAGCGAGTCCTCGAATTTCTGAAAAGTCGTAGAGGATATCTGTGATATTTGTTTAATAATAAATCATTACACAGGTTATGAAGTAGAGGGTGCAAGAAACGTACTGATAAACGTAATAATAAACGTAATAATAAATTATAAAACCAAGCCTTTAGAATTATGGGCTCGCTATCCTGGGAAAGTTGGCTCCGCTTAATGTTATTATGATTTTCTTCGTATTTTGTTTATCTGATATGTTTTCAGTTCACTTTTTCTTACATTGGTGAAAATGCTCTTGTTTCTGTGTTTTACCTTTTATTTTGAGAGCATAACTACATTATTTATAATATTATTTTAGGTTGAATTCTGGAAGATTATCTTATGAAAGGATAGTTTGTTATTTACATAATTCACTCATATCGTACTCTGAAAAGACTTGAGGCCATTTGGAAATTCACTCAATGATTTTGATTTTAAGTCAGCTGTGATTTTTTTATAATATTACTTGATTACTAAAAAATAACGCTCTGACGCTTTTTATCCTTTCAGCATAAAAATGATATCACGTAACGACTGGTAACTTAAAGTGTGACTGGTTATATACACTACTATTCAGTTTTACCTACAAAATCCATGCTAGCGTGAGCCGAAGGAAAGTTTTCGTAATACAAAAGTTAAACTTCACAAATGGGAAGTTGAATTATAGACAGGAAGCAGTAGTCGAGAATTAAGCTGGGGGATACAATGCTGCAGAATAAAACCCCTAAAAGCAGTTTGAAGAAGAGAAATTTCCGCACTACACCTTTCTGCGTTCGAGTAGTGTAATCCGGATGCATTCGCGTGAATACGGTTCGTGTTTTCTCTATGTGACGTAAATGAAACGAGGTGCAATACGTGTCCAGAGACCGATCATTTGGATTTGATGATTCTGTTCCTTTTCCTCGCTTTTTCTTTTTTTAAGAGAGAGAAAAACGGGGATTTTTTTTTTCTAAATAATTATGAAGAAAAAAAAAAATCGAAAACCGAAACGAGACCACACATTTTGCCGGATGGTTTTTGAGTTAGTAGAATTTTATGCATTTGTAATCTGATTAGTCTTTCTCCGCGGTGCGCTTGGCGTATATTTTTCTCTCTTTTTCTCATACGTTTTTCCTCTTTTTTTCATGGGTGACATACGATTTGAAAAATGCTAATTGGTTAAGTCTTCTCCCAAACGTTTGACTGATCGTGATATGTTTGTTAAGTGACAGTT
>NC_051406.1:39964006-39964139 GCF_015228065.2 Penaeus monodon | reverse complement strand
TACAGAGATCACCTTTTATTTTCTTCTCTGAAATGCCCATGAGTTCCCACTAACCCCCCCCCCCCTCCTTCCCGAACCAAGACTATGAAGAAAGAGATTTGTTTATCACCTCGCGCGCTACACCCTACACCGC
>NC_051406.1:39963532-39963640 GCF_015228065.2 Penaeus monodon | reverse complement strand
CTATTAAGGCAATTTATCCCAAATGATTAGAATGATTCCCTGTGTGATTACACGCACGCTGGGCAAGGCTGTGGTTAGCTGGGCCGCCACAATGCATTTGCAGGTATG
>NC_051406.1:39962563-39963042 GCF_015228065.2 Penaeus monodon | reverse complement strand
ATTGTATGTTGTTATTTGTTTCATGTTTTTTGAGTCTTTGATCTTTTTTTTTTATTGCTTGTGTGTTATTTTCTTTGAATTATTTTTTCGTTTTTTTGTGTCTTTCTTTTATGCCTCTCTTTTTATTATTCTTATTTTCTCAATTTCTTGTTTTCTTTGCAGTCCGATGCAATTTCATATTTTTGTGTATCTTTTGCTGTCATTATGTTTATTTTCTTTTCTATTTTTATCTCTGATCTTGTTTATCTCTCTTCTTCTTCCTTCGTTGACTTTTATTCCATTTTTGTCTCATCATCCCATGTCATTTTCTGTTTATGCCTTTTTTTTTTTCTTTCTTTCTTTTCTATTCACTTTTCCTTTGTATTTGTGTCTTCGTTTCTCTCCTTTGTCTCCTATTTGTATGTTTGCTTTTTCTCTTTACTTATCTATTCTTTTCTTTTTTCTTATCCCTTCGTCTTTTCGTTTGCCTTTTTTGTTAT
>NC_051406.1:39961820-39962037 GCF_015228065.2 Penaeus monodon | reverse complement strand
GCCGACGGCCAGTTTGCGTGACAAGAAAAGCCAAGTGTTTTATCATCTGTTCGTGAGTGGGGTCATCTGGGGCGTCGGGGGGGGGGGGAGGCGTCTATTATTACTATAATTTGTAAGATTGATGATAATTATGATTAGGAATTTTTGTTTTTTTATTATCCTGTGGGATGTTTATATATTCACGTTTTTTTCGTGATTTTTTTTTTATGTGTGCGGT
>NC_051406.1:39961311-39961480 GCF_015228065.2 Penaeus monodon | reverse complement strand
TATTCATTGCACTCACCCCCTGATGATTATTCAAAATGATCCTTGAAATGGTAATCACAACGTCCGCAGATATTCCGGAAATCTAATGTATGTGCCTATATACATATATTATATTCATGTAGCTCCATTACAATACCCTATTCTGTTAACGAGGCGAGAAGGGCGTACA
>NC_051406.1:39960700-39961228 GCF_015228065.2 Penaeus monodon | reverse complement strand
CACATTTGTACTGCGTTTAAAAGGGATTTTAACTTCAAATGAAAAAGCTACTTTAATTTCATCTTCGTCTTTTAGGATATGGTAATAAGTCTCACGTCTTGCTTGAATGATATCGTCTGACGTTCTTTATGACACCGTGATTATGAATTCATTTGCATACGTAAACTCGCTTTGTGAATATGCGATTAGACCTCAAAATCGCACCCGATGTTGCGACGTACCGCGTTCTTTCTCATTACTAAGCTTAAGGGACATCGGAGTAAGCTTGGATAATATCAGCTTTGTCTTTAGACCGTAATGATAACTCCTTGGCTAGTAAAGCTTCATAATCTCGACATAACCACCGACAGTTATCATAAATCTCCTTCTTACCGCCACCAGCACCCCGCAGCTAATGGCACGCTGAATCTCACCGCGCATTTACATCAAGCTTTAATTATACGAGTTGTGTAGACGTTAATCAACAAGGAAATTCCATTGTTGTGTATCCACAATGGATTTCGAGTAATATGCATTTCGCGCGCGGAT
>NC_051406.1:39960459-39960670 GCF_015228065.2 Penaeus monodon | reverse complement strand
AAGAGACACCATAAGGACGAATTTCCCGCCTTTTCGAGTGTCATCAACACGACCCGGAAACAAGGCTTAAGTCGTCGTGACGGAGTTCATTTTCATTCACCATTTTTTTTCTACTTAATGCTCCTTTTCATTAGTCGAATTAACGAAATGAATTGTGATGAAGGCAAGAAGAGGCTTGAGTAGGATAATCACGTTGCAGCCACGGTGATAA
>NC_051406.1:39960249-39960426 GCF_015228065.2 Penaeus monodon | reverse complement strand
AATACGATAATGTGAATAATGAGCAGAGTTGGGAAGCGACGCTCATTCTCCCCTCTTTTTCAAGGGAAGTCTCTAGTTGTCAGTTTGCAACATAAAGAGGAATTTTAACGGATTTAACGAACTTTTCAACTTATATTTATCACATTTTCATTGTTTTTTTCCCCTACAACCTAATAA
>NC_051406.1:39959883-39960224 GCF_015228065.2 Penaeus monodon | reverse complement strand
AACACACACGATCTAGAAGAAACTTAATAAAAAATAACGATGATTTATGACACAGCGTGATGCAAAGACGAAAGCGCTTCGTGGTCAATTACCCCTGATTGACTTTTGATATGACCCTCGGAATAATGTAAAACTGCTGCCATGATTACGTGTTGGTTGATCAACGACCGCCATTTCATTCCACGTTTTTTATTGCAACAGCCAATCCCGCGAAAGGAGTGTATAATTCTATTAGAAAATTGGTAGGCTGTGGAATTTGATTTTCGAAAATGATAGACTGATGCCTGTCTGCCATATTGTCTATGAATATGAATACAAATATGTTTAGCCTTCGGGTACAA
>NC_051406.1:39958879-39959263 GCF_015228065.2 Penaeus monodon | reverse complement strand
CTACCATACCACATATCCAGTGTGTGACCTATACATGAAAAATTCTCTTTATTGAAGTCCCTAGATCTAGTATACATCGTTGTGGTCCCGGACCCCCTCGCTGGAAGCAAGCCATCACTACGGCGGCAAACCTTCTGACAGATCACACGATTGTCGACCGTTTCCGATAAAAGTTTCTTCGATTCCTGTCCTCTTTGTGTTCCGTTATATTTCACCTCTCATCAGCGCCGTAAATATTTTGAGAAACTCGAAAATCTGGCGATCTTCCGTTTCTCTGACCCTTAATTCCCAAGGGCCTGCGAGAGGAAAAGAACTCAAATCGAAAAGTTCGCCGTGAATTTCCTTCTAATCTCGCCGAAAAAGGTTTCCTTTTAACCCCTAGGG
>NC_051406.1:39957839-39958038 GCF_015228065.2 Penaeus monodon | reverse complement strand
GTCTCAAAATAAAGGATAAAAAGTGAATCTAAAACTCTGAATAAATAAGGAGGTCGCCTCATTCTGAATCTTTTATGCTGTAGAAATACGGATAAACTTTTTCATTTTCATATATTTTTTTTTTTAAATACTTTTCAAAACTTTTTTTTTTCTTCTTTTTGACATCGAGACGAGAATCGAACTTGGGCTTAATTTTAAC
>NC_051406.1:39957716-39957791 GCF_015228065.2 Penaeus monodon | reverse complement strand
ATGTCGACTCCAATTTTCCGATCACGCTCTTGTTGACATTTCGAGGTTCAATTTTCTCTCTGATTAAACATGAGG
>NC_051406.1:39957232-39957377 GCF_015228065.2 Penaeus monodon | reverse complement strand
TCGTGATGAGCGAATAACTCGTTATCCTGTTTCTCTCATTATTCGTGAGCGTTTTGATTGGCCGCTTCCTATAAGCTTCGTTGAACGGGGGTTTTTCACTATTTTATTCGCACCGAAAGGTCATCCTGGTTTGGAAATCCAAGTT
>NC_051406.1:39956371-39956606 GCF_015228065.2 Penaeus monodon | reverse complement strand
CGGGAGGATGAGGAAGATCAGTGGTTCAAAAGAGAAAGAGAAATACTCTATCAGACACAAATTTCATGGCTTCTCTGTTAAATATTGCATTTGCAACGGAGATTGGTAACCTCACTATAAAATTTAACTGCATAAAATGTTAACATATTCATGAAAAAGGGTAGTCAGTAATCGATGCTTAAGGGCACTGTCTCATAGACTGAATCCAAGAATTTGACTCAATGCTTTTATGCTG
>NC_051406.1:39955056-39955187 GCF_015228065.2 Penaeus monodon | reverse complement strand
ATGATAAAGAGTGAGAAAGACAGACAAACAGCAATAGAAGGACCTTTTCCACGGGATCATATCTGTTCCATTTTCAGGATTTCTCTCCCAAAGATTTCGCATTGCCTTTTTATTTATCAATGGAGGAAAGG
>NC_051406.1:39954594-39954829 GCF_015228065.2 Penaeus monodon | reverse complement strand
GGGACAGGGGGGGGGGCAGGGGAGGGGGGAACAGGTCCATCAGTTGTGCAACAGTATAATCAACATCACTTTCCCCAGGAAATTACAACCAATTACACAAATTCCAACGGTTCCAATCAGCTGAAAATATTCTCAATAATTTCAATCATTCCAATAAAATCGTCCCAGGTTTCGATAACTCTCGGTCGCCACCAACCCTCCGGTTAAATTAATAAATTCCATCTGCTGCCCTACA
>NC_051406.1:39954484-39954561 GCF_015228065.2 Penaeus monodon | reverse complement strand
ACGCTTGAAACAATTGCAGATAATTTTCGCCGGAAAGTCGACACTCACAGTTAGCGAAAGTATAGGGAATAGGAAAA
>NC_051406.1:39953753-39954061 GCF_015228065.2 Penaeus monodon | reverse complement strand
ACAGCGGATGGGGAAAAAGGGACCGAGGGATGTACATACAGCATTTAATAAAAATGAATTAAAAAAATAAAGTGTACAAACTGTTAGTAAAGCGAATTTTACCTGTTACGCTGCTCAATATTTTTTCGCATAGACTGTTAGCAATTTATATGCACATGTTGGCTATGAAGTGGGATGTAAACTGTGTTGCAGAGCGTTGAACATACACGTGTAATCAGCGTATTTGTTACAGGATTATATATGTATAGATATTATCTAGTTATGCCCAGGAATAAGTACGTTAAGCCTTGCATATACAGTAATCGAGG
>NC_051406.1:39953511-39953726 GCF_015228065.2 Penaeus monodon | reverse complement strand
TATCAGTTCAATAAGTTCAATATCTATACGTTGATCATAAAGGTGTGCTGAACATGTGTGTGTGTGGAGCATGTAGCTGTATATAACACGTTTTTTATGAAACATACAACTGTATTGATCACGCTAACGTTTTCACTATACAAATACACACAGCCTGGACGTGTGCAAAAGCTGATGGAGTATATTCATAAATTAAGTCCTTCCTTTGAAAAAAA
>NC_051406.1:39952133-39952249 GCF_015228065.2 Penaeus monodon | reverse complement strand
TCCTATTCCCCGAAAGGCGCCCCTCGGTTCCCAACGCCATTTGCTGCCTTCCTGATCATTCCGAGGAAGTGCTAGCGGCTCCCTTGGGGACGGAGGGGGTGGGGGGGCGAGGGGGC
>NC_051406.1:39951507-39951725 GCF_015228065.2 Penaeus monodon | reverse complement strand
AAGAAAGGAAAATAATGAGAAAAGAGGGGAGGTAGAAGGAAATTGGAACAAGAAATTGTGGAAAACGTACAAGTAGAAATGGCGTAGAATATAGAAGAGCATAGGAGGGAAAGAAAGAAAAGTAGAATAGATGAAATTAAATAAAGACAGACAAAAAAAATCAAAGTGAAGGGAAAAGAAGAGACTTTGATAGAGAAGAGAGAAAAATTGAAGAAAAG
>NC_051406.1:39951038-39951156 GCF_015228065.2 Penaeus monodon | reverse complement strand
AAAAAACCCTGCCAAGGGGAAGCACAGCGAGGGTTAATGGCGGCGGACCGGTAAAGAGGGGAGCGTGAAGAGAGAACCGGCAAATTGAGGGGAAACAAGAGGAAATCGAGCAAGTGGT
>NC_051406.1:39950460-39950646 GCF_015228065.2 Penaeus monodon | reverse complement strand
GATTGACACGAGCATTAAAAAAGGAACAGTGATATGCGAAAGAGAGAAAATGATGTAATGGTGATGAACGGGAATAGAGAAATTACGAAATAAGTGTTAGCTGGAGAATAAGCTAACATAAAAACAAAATAAAAACAAAAAGGACAAGAATTAAAGCATACTTCCATTATATTCTAAATACTAGAA
>NC_051406.1:39949692-39950232 GCF_015228065.2 Penaeus monodon | reverse complement strand
GCTATGCACGCCTATTTTTTGTGGTATACCATATGACAGGCTAGATCAATAATAATGATAATAAAAATGCGAGAGAGAGAAAAAAAAAGAAAGCACGAAAAACAAAAAAAGGAAAATAGATAGTAAAAAAAGAAAGAGATAAGAAAGAAAAATAAAGCGAAAAACACGATAAAAAGAAAAAAAAGAAACACGAAAAACAGAACAAAAAAAGAGAAACGAAAAAAACGGAAGAAAAGAAAAAGAGAGAGAGAAAAAATGGAAAAAAAAGAAAAAGAAAAGAAAAAAAATCACAAATCTCGCTCCCAATCAACAATTTCAGAAAAGGGATTGAAATACAAGTTAAAATACAAGTTAATTTCACTTGTTAGGATTTTTACAAGCAATAAGAGTCGGCCATATTGCATCTAACATTCTGCGGGCGAAGGGAATTCTGTCTAATCCGAGAGAATGTGAATGTGGAGCAAGAATAATGAAATTCTTTCGAGGACTTAGCGCGTGTGGCTTTGTTTTCGGATGAGGGAGGGCGTGGGCGCCTGTGCT
>NC_051406.1:39947444-39947697 GCF_015228065.2 Penaeus monodon | reverse complement strand
CTTGTTTCACTATTCTAGGCGGGGACTGCAAGGAGACAGGATACTCCCCAGGGTCGCGTTTCGTAGGAGAGAGAAGCGGGGGGAGGCTGGGGGAGGTGGGGGAGGAGGGGAGAGGTGGGGGAGGAGGGGAGAGGTGGGGGAGGAGGGGAGAGGTGGGGGATGGAGGCGAGAGGACTTAAGGGTGGGAGGAGGAAGGAGAGGAAGAAGGCGAAAGAGGAAAGACAGAAGGAAATAGATATGGAAAGGGAGGAGG
>NC_051406.1:39946744-39946943 GCF_015228065.2 Penaeus monodon | reverse complement strand
AATAGATTACCATTGGATAAGAATAAATAAGCAAAATGGATACGAAGGGAAATTGTTTGATGTGCTGAACAAGGGTTGCGAAAGGAAGGTTATAGGGGAGAGGAAGATAAGAAGAGGTGAAAAAATAGTTGGGGGAAATAAAACGGATGCGAGGGAGACCAAAGGGGAAGAGAGATTTTGGGAGGGGGCTTTCTATTTT
>NC_051406.1:39945416-39946595 GCF_015228065.2 Penaeus monodon | reverse complement strand
AATTTTTCGAGCAACAAATTCAAGCAAATTCAGAGAAGAAAAAAAAAGAAAAAAGGGAAAGAGAAAAAAGGGTTTGGGAGAGAAGAAAAGTTTTGGCCGTGGAAACCAAACAAAAACAAAACAAATAAAGAGTAGATCTATCTCTTTTTTGAACAAACAAACAAAAAATGGCCACTCTCCCCTCTTTCTCCCCTCTCCCCCTCCCCCTCCCCTCTTTTCTTCCCCTCTCCCTTCTCTTCCTCTCTCCCCCTTCCTTTTCCCCCTCCCTTCCTCTCCCCTCCCCTTTCCCTCTCCCCTCTCTCTCTTTCCTCTCTCTCCCTTCCCCTTTTCTCCCTTTTCTCTCCCACTTTCTTTCCTTCTCTCCCCTTCTCTCCCCTTCTTTCTTCCTCTCTCTTTCCCCCTCTCTCCCTTCTCTCCCCTTCTTTCTTCCCTCTCTCTTCCCTCTCTCTCCCTTCTCTCCCCTTCTTTCTTCCCTCTCTCTTCCCTCTCTCTCCCTTCTCTCCCCTTCTTTCTCCCCTCTCTCTCCCTTCTTTCTCCCCTCTCTCTCCCCTCTCTCTCCCTTCTTTCTCCCCTTTCCTCCCCCTCTCCCCCCCTCACCGCATATATCCTCCTCGCCGAGGTCAGGTGGAATTGATGGGGGAAGCACATTTCCACCGGCTCCGGGCACCCGTTCGGCGCCTCCCCAGATGGTGATGCTGAGGGGAGGGGGGGCGGCGGCTGATGATAGAGGAGGAGCGAAAGGATGGATAGGGGGAGAGGGGATGGGAGGGGGGAGAGGGGGTGGGAGGGGGAGAGGGGAGGAAGGGGAGTGAATTGAGGGAGAGGGAAGGAAGGGACGGGAGGAGGAAAGGGGGAGATAGGGGAGGGAGGGGGGTTAGTAGAGGGCAAGAGAGGGGAAGGGCCCGGGGGAGGTTAGCAAGGAGAGGATAAGAAGAGACAGAGGATGGCGAGGGAGAGGGAAGAAGAAGTGTTGGAAATGAGGCAAAGGACACGGGCAATAGAGGAGGGGGAAGGGAAAACAGGTGGAGAAGAGAAGGGGGGGGGGGAGATAGCTGGTGAGGTGGGGAAAGAGAGAAAAAACAAGGGGGAAAAGGAAGGGAGAGCAAAGGAAAGAGGTTGGAAAAAACAAAGGGTAAAGAGTGGGGAAGGAGACGAGGGGGAGAGGAAGGGGGGGGGGAA
>NC_051406.1:39945145-39945215 GCF_015228065.2 Penaeus monodon | reverse complement strand
AAAAACTGGATAAAAATTTAATACACCAGAAATACATTAAAAGAATTAATAAAAACCCCGTAAATCCTTT
>NC_051406.1:39944252-39944655 GCF_015228065.2 Penaeus monodon | reverse complement strand
AATATAAAATTATTTTCGGAGAAAATTAGTTACAACATCATTTAATCTTGGACTTAAAGCAAGCACTTACTTTAAGCGCATTCATTGTTTATTCATCCGCCAATCATCGATCAGTTTGACATTTACCTGTTTGTCAGTCACCCTGTCTTAGTTCTGCGCTAGTGTCAGCAGTCAGACGCGCAGTCGTCAGCCACAAACCGCCATCGAGTCATTTTATTTTCATCTTCTTTCATTTCTTTTTTCTTCTTTTTTGTTTCCTCTCCCTAGCTTTTAACAACGGCCAAGGAGGTCCCTACCCGGACGTGCCGCCCTTTCCCTCGCCTCCACCATTTCAGACACACTTTTTGAAAAGTTTTTTTTTTCATAAAAAAACAACTCCGCGTCTCCTAAATGTATCCCCCCC
>NC_051406.1:39943532-39944207 GCF_015228065.2 Penaeus monodon | reverse complement strand
TCCTAGGAGAACAAATATAATCTAGACATAACTAAAAACTCCCGCACACTGAAACTCTAGCATCGCCATGATATATTTACCATTCAATTCTACTTAAAACCCCCCGGGGGTAGTAATAGAAAGATTTTAGAATTTCTCCGCACATATTTTTTTTAAAGTAAGTTTGACGAAAGCGGGGAAGCTTTTTATGAAACAAACATGAGCAACTCTGTCGATCGTGTTTCGGGTACGACAACACCGCACGGCGTACGACAACAAGTCTGACACGGCATGTTTATTTAAGGCGATTCTGTGGGGATGGGGTGGGGGTGATATACGTACGATAATCCCGAGTGCTTATTAAACACTTTTGCCCTGGGGGAGTTTACACGCTTTCCGCTTGCCCGGGTTTTTTTTAGTGGCTTTTAGGGTGGTGGGAAACGCCGTTTTGGTATCCCCCGGGTTTGGGCCCGAAGGACAAGAGACGAGATTTGTGTGGAAGAATGATGATGTTGTTGTGTGCTGAGCAAAATACATTCCCGTGGATGATTTATGAGAGGAGATACAGCACCCAATTGCTTGATTTTGTAGCCGATTTGATTAATGATAAATAATAAGATTAGTAAATTTGACGGATAATGGAGGGGGGGCGGAATTGAAGGGTAGAAAGGGAGAGGGTTACGAGAGAGAGACAGG
>NC_051406.1:39943142-39943259 GCF_015228065.2 Penaeus monodon | reverse complement strand
AAGCCCACAAACCATTTTAGGAAAATAAGAAAAAAAGCAACCGCGAAGTATAGGGTGTCCACCACATCCCGCGAACTCTTACAAAGTACATTGTCACAGTATCGGTTTTCAATGCAA
>NC_051406.1:39942451-39942633 GCF_015228065.2 Penaeus monodon | reverse complement strand
ATTCCAAATCGTGGCGACTTTGAGTTCCGCTGACGAATTGGAACTGTATTATGAATGGGTATATTTTCTCGATCCTCGTTTGCTGTGGAGTCCGAAAATTGACGTTTCTGGCCGAGGAAGGGGCAGCAGTCGGCGTTGTCTGGATTGGAAGCCGGTTTGATAAAAAAAGGGTTTGTGTTTTA
>NC_051406.1:39941471-39941944 GCF_015228065.2 Penaeus monodon | reverse complement strand
TTCAACTCGCATATAATTTCGTTGGATTGAAAATAGCAACGCTGGCAATCTTTAAAATTGCACAGTGTCACAACATCGCGAAGGTCAGATACCACACATTCCGAACATGTGCAAAAGAATGTGCTCGCCCAAAGGTTCATAAGTCTGATCTGCAATGTCGTGTTCACATAAATAAAAGTTTCGAGCTCATGTTTCGAAAAGTGTGCGCAAAAGTGGAATAAAATTGTTTACCCTGCCAGATCACATGCTCCCTGGTCGTTGGCGCATGCAGGCAAGTGAAACATTTTGACAAAGACGAAATGTATTCGAAAGAATGGATGATAGGCATGCAGAGATTGATATCAGTTGTCCGTATTACGTGTTAACACCATGTTTTTCTCTTGTATGTTCATGTGACAATGTTTACATCACTTGTTCATTTATTTTGTTCACATTACATGTCCACATTGCCTGTTAACATGAGATCGCCTAAT
>NC_051406.1:39940171-39940328 GCF_015228065.2 Penaeus monodon | reverse complement strand
GACACACCCGACGCAGCACTCCTGGACCTAAAACATTGTCTGTATTCCATCGTGTTCATTTATCGTGTGTTCATTCACCGCCCTGTTCCCTCCCCTGTGAGCTGAATATATATTAGTCTGTTTCCATTAGGTTATCACGTCCACGTGGACTAGGATA
>NC_051406.1:39939893-39939989 GCF_015228065.2 Penaeus monodon | reverse complement strand
AGGGGTTGCCAGTCGCCATTATTCTCCATAGGGTGCTGTGATGTTCATATTGCATATCCTCTGTGATGAATATTTCGTGTTGAATATTGTGTTTAG
>NC_051406.1:39939730-39939803 GCF_015228065.2 Penaeus monodon | reverse complement strand
AAACGACCCCCGAAAATTACCCCTGAAACGACTCTCTACCCCCCTACCCCCCTTCGATGACGAAGGCCTATCG
>NC_051406.1:39939330-39939543 GCF_015228065.2 Penaeus monodon | reverse complement strand
AACAAAACAGAAAATGCCTCCACCCCCCCCCCCCACAACGATAAAGGCTGCCCCCCGCCCCCACAACAACAGAAACTGCCTCCACCCCCACAACGATAAAGACTGCCCCCATCCCCACCCCCCACAACGATAAAGGCTGCCTCCACCCCCACAACAGCAGAACCTACCCCACCACCTCATCCCCACCCCCACTTGTCTCACAATGACGTGCTT
>NC_051406.1:39938868-39939305 GCF_015228065.2 Penaeus monodon | reverse complement strand
ACAATGACAAGCTCTCCTCCCACACAAAAAAGAATAGAGTAAATGAAAGGAATGAATAAAAGAGAAAAGGAATAGAGATATAAAGAGAATAAAGAGTAAAGGAGGGAAAGAAAGAGGGAAGAGACAAAGGAAGAAAAGGAATAGAGATATAAAGGAAATAAAGAGTAAAGGAAGAAAAGAAAGGAGGAAGAGACAAAGGAAGAAAAGGAATAGAGATATAAAGGAAATAAAGAGTAAATGAAGAAAAGCAATAAAGGAATAAAAGGAATAGAGATATAGGGGAATAAAGGGTAGTAAAAGGAGTAGAGAAAGGCCAGTGTTCAGGATTTGCGACCAACTTTAGCGACCTTTGTAAGGTCATTGAAGGCCGGCAGATCGCTCGTCCGGACCGCGCGATGCTCTCTGAATACGAGATGAAGGATGCTGTCGTGTCTTTA
>NC_051406.1:39937949-39938622 GCF_015228065.2 Penaeus monodon | reverse complement strand
GAGGTATATAAGGGTGGGGTCGATAGGTACGTTGAAAGGAGTGGGTGGGGGTTTTGCAGTAGGTACGTGGAGTGAGGGAGCGGGGTGGGGTGGGGGGTGGAGGTACATGGAGAGGTAGAAGGAGGGGTCGCTGGGTACATCGAAGGGTAGGGAGGGGGCAGAGAGTAGGTACATGGGGAGGGGGGGAGGGGAGTAGGTACATAGAGGGGAATAGGGGGGGGGGAAGGAGGGGAGGCAGTAGATACGTAGCAGGATTGATGTGGTGGGGTCGAGGGAGGGGAGGGGAGGGGAGTGGGTGAGGAAGGAGGGGAAGGGGGAGGGGCGAGGAGAGAAGAGGGTGGGGGAGGAGGGTTAGTGGGAGGGGCGAGAAGAGGAGGGGAAGGAGGAGGAGAGTGGAGAGAAAGAGGAGAAGAGGGAGGGGAAGGAGAAGGAGAGGGGAGAGGAAGAGGAGAAGAAAGAAGGGGAAAGGAATAGGAGGAGGAAGGGAGAGAAAAGGGGGAAGGGAGTGGGGGGAAGAGTCGAAGTGACATCCTGTCCCCTTGCTGTGTGGATTTGTACAGAAAGCCGTTGCAATTTGCCGTTATTCAAGTCGACGATGATGTAACCAAGAGCGAGCTTCCTGCCGTATTTCACAGCGTTGAATTGTTGTGTTTGTGAGAAATGAATACAAACT
>NC_051406.1:39937809-39937911 GCF_015228065.2 Penaeus monodon | reverse complement strand
CTTTTTTTTAAAGAGGGGGGAAGGGGGGATGACAGCCTTTGAGCAAATTACGAAAACGAAAGGGGATCTGTTGTGGGAATAACAGGGTGGGGGACATTTTCG
>NC_051406.1:39936583-39936836 GCF_015228065.2 Penaeus monodon | reverse complement strand
GCACAAAAATATTGCAAACGAGTCAACATGAATAAATCCTTTTCCAGGCGCAGATTCCTGACCTTGAGCGACAAAACTATACGTAATATTTCACTTTCTCTCCTTGGGCATATAAATTAATGAGATTTATCTTCTTTTTTTCATTTGTCATTTGTCAGTTAATTCATTTACTAATTTCATCTATTCTTTTTCCCATCAGTATAAAACATTTTTTAAAAAGAATATGATTATGCTTGTAAATTAATTATAACTT
>NC_051406.1:39936437-39936539 GCF_015228065.2 Penaeus monodon | reverse complement strand
CCATTCGAGAGAAAAGAAACGAAAAGAATTGATACAAATGCGGCGAGAACATGAACAAAAATAGAACTGAAACAAAACAGAATAACATATCCGAGAGAAGCT
>NC_051406.1:39936108-39936306 GCF_015228065.2 Penaeus monodon | reverse complement strand
CATACGAGAGAAGCGGAAAATAAAAGAGCGATCAGGCGGAATATGAAATTTTGGTGAGAGAATTGTCGGGATTCGTGAGAAATAGAAGAGTGTCTGCAGTTTTCTCTTAGCGTGAAATACCGCCGCGGTGTTTATGTGCGTGATGGGCGAGCGGGAGAGGAATTGAGAGCGTGTGCGTGTGTAGGTAAATGGATGAAA
>NC_051406.1:39935680-39935766 GCF_015228065.2 Penaeus monodon | reverse complement strand
GCAGGGAGGCAGACTTACCCACACACGCACACGCTCTCAATTCCTATTCCGCTCGCCCATATATATGTGTGTGTGTGTAAGAAAAG
>NC_051406.1:39935342-39935489 GCF_015228065.2 Penaeus monodon | reverse complement strand
ATGTCGATATTGCTGCAGTGCAATGAACAGACAAGCAGACAAAGGAGAGTAAAATAGGTAGAAAGAGACAAAAGAACAGGAAATTAATGAACCGCATTCCCATTTTCTTTAAGTCCTACCTGCTCGCCGTAAACGAGATGTTACGTC
>NC_051406.1:39935179-39935281 GCF_015228065.2 Penaeus monodon | reverse complement strand
TCTGCTTTAAACATTCTTTCAAGGGAAACCGTAACCCTCTCCCGCTTCCGGTACATGAAAGAGACAAAATACTTCGGAAAAAAGACTTATTATTCCGTTTCT
>NC_051406.1:39934749-39934981 GCF_015228065.2 Penaeus monodon | reverse complement strand
TTTCCCCCTCCGCCTTTTGTCAGCCTCCTTTGTAATGTTTAAAAGAAGAAACTGTTTTCCATATTTTTTTCCTTTTCTGTCTTATCCACACGTTTCTTTGTCTTTCCCTTTTTTTCGGGATGAATAATGTTATTCATTCAAGAAGATGTGTCCTGCGTCGCGGTGCCTGGGAATCCTTGTAAAGTGAGGAATTTCGGTCTCTTTTTTTCGGCAGGAGTCGGTAGAACAAGAT
>NC_051406.1:39934227-39934372 GCF_015228065.2 Penaeus monodon | reverse complement strand
TCCATTTTCTTCTTCTCTTTACTCATTTCTCTTCACTTCTTTTATTTCCCCTGTATCAATTTCACGTATCTCGAATTTCGCAGTTAACATTTTTCTTATTCGAAATTTGAAATATGTCACTAAGTTTAAGAGGGAGAAAATGTCG
>NC_051406.1:39933733-39933953 GCF_015228065.2 Penaeus monodon | reverse complement strand
AAGAAAGAGCGAGGCGAGCGCCGTGATCCGCCACCCGGGACCGTGTCGCCGCTAACGTATGGTCGGGTCATGAGGAATTTCTCAATAATGGCGTCGTGGCGCGCGGGGGCAGCGCTCCCTCGGGAAAGCTCCTGGAGGGAACCCGGGCGAGGCGCGCCGAATGGGGAGTCGTAACAAGGCTCAAACTACCCAATTATAGTCAAAATACCAATCCATGTGC
>NC_051406.1:39932295-39933291 GCF_015228065.2 Penaeus monodon | reverse complement strand
TATTGGTAGATGTTCTTCCTCTTCCTCCTCTTTCCTCTTTCACCTCCTCCTTTACTCTAACCTCCCTTTTATTCCTCTTCTTCCTCTTCTGTCTTCCCTCATTTCTTCTCCCTCTTTTTTCTTTTCCAACTTCCTCCTCTCCATCCCTCTCCTCTCTCTCTCTTTCTCTCCCCTTTTCTCCTCCACTTTCCCCTCCTCCGCCTTCTCCTCATTTCTTCTTTTTTTCCCCTCTTTCTCATTCTCTCCCCCTTTTCTCCCCCACTTTCCCCTCCTCCTTCACCACCATCGACTATGCAAAAACTTGGAGCAAGTCTGAGAACTCCTTTCCTGAAGTATTCATAAACCATGACTTTCTTGCGGTGTCGTGGGAGAGGGGAGAGGGAGGGGGGTGAGGTGGAGCGGGGAGGGGAGAGGGAGGGGGGTGAGGTGGAGCGGGGAGGCGAGAGGGAAGGTTGGGGAAAGGAGAGGGAGGTGGTGAGGGGTGGTTGGGGTGAGTGGTGGGGATGGGAGAGGGGAGGTAGTGGGGAGAGGGAGAGGGAGGTGGTGAGGGGGCGGTGAGGGTGAGTGGTGGGGATGGGAGAGGGGAGGTAGTGGGGAAGGGAGGGGGTGGTGGTGAGGGGTGGTTGGAGTGAGTGGTGGGGAAGGGAGAGGGGTGGTGGGGAGGGGAGAGGGAGGTGGGGAGGGGAGAGTGGGTGGGGAGGGGGGAGTGGGTGGTCAGGGTTGAAGGGAAAGGGTGGAAGATGTGGGAGGGAAGATAGTGAGGGAGATGGGGAGGGAGATGGGGGGTAATGGGGAGGGGGGAAGGGGGAGGGAGCGGCGAAGGGTCGAAGCGTGTGTGAAGAATTTTTAATTTTTTTTCTTTTTTCATTTCCTTTCGTACTTTTTTTCCTTTTTTTTTACGGTACTGGAATGAGAGAGTGGTTTGTGCCTATGGATGGACTTGAGGGAACCGTAAAACTTAATTATGTAGAGCGCAGAGAAGAGGCGAGAGAAATT
>NC_051406.1:39930816-39930957 GCF_015228065.2 Penaeus monodon | reverse complement strand
TCATACTTCCATTTCACAGAAAATATTCTCCACTCCATCGTTATCCTCTCCTTTTCTATCCACATTCTCCTTCTCATATTCACCTTCACACGCGCTCTCCTTCTTCTCTCTTCTTATCTCCTATTTCTCTCCAGCCCTCTC
>NC_051406.1:39930374-39930665 GCF_015228065.2 Penaeus monodon | reverse complement strand
ACATCCCCTGTTCGAGATATCAAGCAATTCCTTGTCGAATTTATTACGTATAATCGCCGGTTGGCAACACCCTGCCGCCGGCCGGTCCTCAGTCCCATGGAAAAAAAATACGTTGTCTTTGTAGTCAAAGGCTGCGAGGTGAATATTCAGTCGAACAGGGTACCCAAGGCGCCGCCATCATATTTATCACGCATTTATTTAAATGGAAATCTGGAGAGACGCGAAAATGGAAAAAAGGAAATGCATGTGTGGACAGAAAATGTCGGCGGGAGTGAGAATGAGTTTTAGATA
>NC_051406.1:39929017-39929283 GCF_015228065.2 Penaeus monodon | reverse complement strand
GGCAGGGCGGCCGAGTAAAGTTCATGTGATGTAAGGAAGGAATGCGCGAAGCCACACGAGAGCGCGACCCGGGCTTCGGGGCTTCGGATTATAATGTGTTGATGGTTCATCCTTACTTTGAAGCCTTTGGTGTTGTGGCGGTAAATCGCTTTTGTTTGGCGAAAAGGCTAAAATGGATTCCGCTTTTTGAGGGGTGTCTCGGGGATTCGGTATTTTATTTATGCCAGGGGTTAACAAGAGGGGGAGTGTGATTAGGAACTTACTGA
>NC_051406.1:39928531-39928978 GCF_015228065.2 Penaeus monodon | reverse complement strand
AGAAGCAGATGAATACTCCTACATGCTCACAAAAACCGTACAAAACATGTACCTACACAAAGACACAACAAACACATAAACAAAGACACACTCCTTCCCCTGCCTCCTCCCCCCATTTAAAAATAATTATAAAAAATCAAACTACATTAATCACATCAAAACGAACCTTCAAAAAAACAGCAAGGATATAATAGCTAACACGACGTAAAAATTCTTAAAACGCACACACGTGGTTTTGTATGAAGCTCCGAACCACACGATTCGAAATGAGGATAATCACATCTTAGAAAGCCATTACTCTGAGCCACAAAACCTCGCCTTCTGTTTACATGTTTGAATTAATTTTCTTCAAACAGCCCTCCGGCCTCTAAAAGATTTACATTTGTTGCTAATTAAGGCGGCTCAAAGGGGATACTTCCCTTTTTTTTCCTCGAGGGTAGAGAGAAA
>NC_051406.1:39928291-39928466 GCF_015228065.2 Penaeus monodon | reverse complement strand
GTTAAGGAAGGGGGAAATAGGAGAGAGGGTAAAAGGTTTAGGGGAAGCGAGGGGAAAGAGGAGAGAGGGGAGACGGTTGGAGGACAGGAGGGGAAGACGAGACAAGGGAGAGGGTGTAGGGGAAGTGAGGGGAAGGAGGGTTAAGGAGAGGTGGTACAAGGTTTAGGGGAAGAAA
>NC_051406.1:39927444-39928202 GCF_015228065.2 Penaeus monodon | reverse complement strand
TGTGGAAAGGAAGGAAGGGGAAGAAGGAGAGTGGAAAAAATAAGGGAAGGAGGGGAAGGTAGGGGAAAGGGGAGAGGTAGAAGGTACAGAGGAAGAGAGAGGGGAATAGGTAGAGGAGGGTAAAGAGTTGAGGAGGAGGGAGGGAAGAGACTCTGCGTGGCCCTCTTAAATTTATCGGTCTGAATGGCATCCTTGAAATCCAGGTTTGTGCACTGGATATTAAAGAGGGGGAGAGGGGGTGGGGGGGAGAAGGGAGAGAAAGGGAGGGAAGGAAGAAGGTTGTACATTTATTTTATTTATTTTGCCAAGCTTTAGGTTGACATTGTGAGGGGAAAATACTGTGACGGCGAGCATAAAATATTCAGCACATTCTCTCGCTTTCCTGAAACTTTTTGTTTATTTTATTTTTCTCTATTCTTGTTCTTTTCTCAGTTTCGTCTTCTCTTTGTCCTCTGCCTTTTCTCGGTTTCCTTCTTTGTCCTTTCTCTCGTCCGTTGGCTTTCTTTTCTTCTGTATTTTCCTCTTTTTTTCTGCGTTTGTTCCTCTTTCTCTTCCTTTCTAATGTTAGCTTCTCTTCTTTGGTCATTTTTACCTATTCCCTCTTTCCCTCCTCTTGTTTCTCTTTCCTTTTTCCTTTTCTTTCCTTCCTTATCTATTCCTCCTCCTGTTCCTCTTTCTTCCTCCTTTCCTTCCCTCCACCTTCCTCTACCTGTGCACCTTATCTCCTTTTTCATAAACTTGCACCCTATGCTTCTTCC
>NC_051406.1:39926580-39926874 GCF_015228065.2 Penaeus monodon | reverse complement strand
CCTTTCCCCACCTTCTCTTTCCTCTTTCCCCACCTTCTCTTTCCTCTTTCCCCCTCCCCCTCCCCCTCCCCCTCTCTCTCCTTTCCCCTTCCCCCTCCCCTTCTCTCTCTCTCCCCTTTCCCCCTCCCCGTCCCCTTCCCTCTCTCTCCCCTTTCCCCCTCCCCCTCCCCCTCTCTCCCCTTTCCCCCTTCCCTCTCCCCCCTTTTCCCCCACTTCCGTACCCAACAACACAACTTTTAAAGAAAGACGGCCCATTCTTCTTAATAACAGGTCAGGGAATGTGGTTGATTGTGA
>NC_051406.1:39925614-39925687 GCF_015228065.2 Penaeus monodon | reverse complement strand
TGTTTATTTCAGTCATTTTTCGCCCAACGAACAAATCCGTGTAGCGTATAAATTTATATATACATACTCGTAC
>NC_051406.1:39925120-39925396 GCF_015228065.2 Penaeus monodon | reverse complement strand
CCTTTTTCACTTCTTCCTGAAACCATAATATACGCACATTTGGTGATCGTATGACTGTAATGTGAAAATATTCATATTTTATGTAAGTTGTAAAAGCGTTGTAACCGTAAAAGCTGAACAAATAAACAAATTGTTGTTTGGAAATACGCCGCTGTAAACACTACGTTTTATTTAGAAATAGTGAAGAGACCGGAGAAGTTGAGAAATATGTAGAAGAAATACAATAAAAATGGCATAACGAAGATACGAGTAATCCGGGGAAATGAAAGGAGAATT
>NC_051406.1:39924273-39924916 GCF_015228065.2 Penaeus monodon | reverse complement strand
GATTTTGAAAGGGAGACAGAATCACACACGAAGGGAAGGGGAAGCAGGAAGGGGGAAGGGAGGGAGGAAGAAGGGGAAGGGAGGGAGGTGGAAGGGGAAGGGAGAAAGGGGGGAGGGAAGGGAGGGAGGAGGAAGGGGAAGGGAGGGAGGTGGAAGGGAAGGGAGAAAGGGGAAGGGAGGGAGGAGGAAAGGGGAAGGAAGGGGAAGGGAGAAAAGGGGGAGGGAGGGAAGGGGAAGGAGGAGGAAGGGAAGGGGAAGGGGGAGGGAGGGAGGGAGGAAGGGGAAGGGAGGGAGAGGGGAAGGGGAAGGGAGGGGGGAAGGGAAGGGAGGGAGGGAGGAAGGGGAAGGGGGAGAGGGGGGAATGGGAAGCGGTGGAGAAGGCGAGGGAAAACGAGGCGCGCGTGTACATGAATCATGGATCAGCCTTGCATATATCGGTTGCATATATGTTTGCAAAGCTAGGATTTGGGAGGATGTCTTTGCATGCTGAAATTGGATGGAGTCGCATTGTATGGAAACAGAAAGGTATGACTTCAGTGCGAGTGTCTCGAGTACAGCCAGCCCTCCCCCCTTCGCTTCTCCCCTCCCCCCCCTACTTCTTCCTGAAAGCGAAATATATTGGCTTGTTTCGAGAATAGTGGCA
>NC_051406.1:39922597-39923235 GCF_015228065.2 Penaeus monodon | reverse complement strand
CCCTCGGACGGTCTCGGCGACATCTGCTCCCGTGCCGACGCGCAAGCACACCCCTCCGCGACCTCCTCCTCCTCCCCTCCTTTCCCCTCACCCCCTCCTCACCCACCCTCACCCCTTATCCTCTTCTTACCCACCTTCACCCCCTTACCCCTTCCTTACTTACCCTCACCTGCTTCCTCCTTCCGTTACCCCTTCTTCCTCCCCTTACCCCTTCCTTACTCACTCTCACCCCATACCCCCTCCCTCTCCCCTCCTTTTTCCTTTCCTCACCCCTTTCCCTCCCTTTCCCCTCCTTTTCCCCTTCCTCACCCCTTCCCCTCCCTTTCCCCTTCTTCCTCCCGTACCCCTCCTTTTCCCCTTCCTTACCCCATTCCCCCTCTCTCTCTCCTCCTTTCCCCTTCCTCCTCTTGCACGTCCTCCCTTCCCCCCTCCCCCCTTTCCCCTTCCTCCCCCCCCCCTTTCCTCCTCCTTGCCTGAAAACTTCCATCTCACCGTCCTCTCGCAGCGCCTCTCGTGGCCGTCTCCTTAAACCTATTATCTTAAACCACTAGCTGAATTCTCTGCGCGACATAATGTGGGTTTCGTCTTTTCTTTTTTTTCGTCTTTTCCTCCGCAGTCTGCTCTTCTGGTTCGTTTTC
>NC_051406.1:39922103-39922234 GCF_015228065.2 Penaeus monodon | reverse complement strand
TTTCTTGAAGTCCTTTCCTTTCCAAACAACATTCTCCTTTCTTCTCTGTTCTCTCTCCCTTTAGCATCAAAGTAATGTTCTCTCTTCTTTATCCATAGGATCCTTACTACCCCCCCCCCCCTCATATTTCC
>NC_051406.1:39921592-39921749 GCF_015228065.2 Penaeus monodon | reverse complement strand
TGACATGTTTTTCACGAGACTAATACACATCCGGGTGACAAGAGGACCTTCCCTTTCTTCCGCCGCTGCGAGAAAGGAAGTAAGAGTCATTTACTCCTACACTTTGTGGCAACCTTAGACACAATAAATCTCGCTTTCTCTCCGTCTCCCAGAAATA
>NC_051406.1:39921238-39921321 GCF_015228065.2 Penaeus monodon | reverse complement strand
TCATACACCATTACTCGTTGCCATGGTTACAAAAGACACGGAGGAATATGTTATCATCCAGCTGGAATTTTTGTGGATTCGCC
>NC_051406.1:39921005-39921075 GCF_015228065.2 Penaeus monodon | reverse complement strand
GAGAGGAGATGATGGTCTCAGTGCCCGGGGGACGCAAGGTCGAAATTTGCGAAGCTTAGTTCTTCGCGAT
>NC_051406.1:39920780-39920980 GCF_015228065.2 Penaeus monodon | reverse complement strand
TCTTGCTTATTCTTCTCTATTAGCACTCTTTCGCTTTCTTTTACAACCCTTGTCTTTTTTCTTTCTAATTTACCCTTTATTTGCTTGTCTGTCTAGTTCTCGACCTCTTCCTCGTCTTTTTTTATAGCTTTTCTCATCTTTTCTTATTTCTTCAAATCTCATATTTCCTCCTTTTTTCTTATTTATCTCCCAACCCCTCT
>NC_051406.1:39919847-39919948 GCF_015228065.2 Penaeus monodon | reverse complement strand
GGGAGTTGAACCCAGGATTCTAAACTGATTTCCGACCGTCCAGGCCAGCACGACGGGATGATGCGTTGGCACATTTCTGGCAAAGTCTTGGAGTTATTCCG
>NC_051406.1:39918618-39919664 GCF_015228065.2 Penaeus monodon | reverse complement strand
CTCTCTCTCTCTCGGTTTCTTTTATCCTGTCACTATCCGTTTCTTCTTCCTCGCTTTATTGCCTTCTATGTTCTTTCCTCTTTCCCCTCCCCCCCATCTCCTGCTTTCTCATTCTCCATCCCCTTCCCACTTTCCTCCATCACTCCTTCCATACCTGTCTTCCCCATCAACCCCACTTCCCCTCCTCTGCCTCCCCCCAATCCCTCCTTTTCCCATCGACCCCATCAACCCCATCCTCCGCGCCCTTCTCCCTTTCCCGAGCCCTCATCCCTTCACTTCCTTCACCTCTTACCCATCATCCCCTCGCTCGCTCCTTACCCTCCCCCCCCACTCGTTTTCCCCCGACATTTCTCCATCCTCTTCTCCCCCATCCTTTCCATCTCTCGCCCCCCTTCCTTCTTCTCTTCCTCCCTCTTCATCCATCTCCTCCTCCTCCTCCGTCCTCTTCCTCCTCCTCGGCATCTTCCTTCTCCTCCTTCTTCCTCCGCCTCCTCCCCATCCCTCGCCTCCTTCCACTTCCCCCCTACTCCTTCTCCCAACATTTCTCCACCTCCTTCCCCATCCCCCACTCCCCATCCCACCTCCCTCCCCCACTCCCCCACTCCCCCTCCCATCCTTCCTCCCCCTCCCTCCTCCCTCCCCCTCCCCTGCTCTCCATCCCAACTCCCCCCCCCCACCTCCACCCCCCCATCCTTCCGGAATCTCTCGCGGAGGACGATACGGACTCGAGAAAAGATCCGATTGCGTATAGCGGTAAGCGGCTTTCGGATACGGAAGGAGGAGAAAGGGGGAGGGGATGGGGGGAGGGGGAGTTGGAGGGAGGGTGGGGATTAGGTGAGGGGGAGTAGGAGGGAGGGTGGGGGGTGGGAGGAGGGGAGGGGATGGGGGGAGGGGGAGTTGGAGGGAGGGTGGGGGATGGAGGAGGGGTGAGGATTGGGGGAGGGGGAGTTGGAGGGAGGGTGGGGGATGGAGGAAGGGGAATTGGAGGGAGGGTGGGGATTGGGGGAAGGGGAGATGAGGGGGGAGGGGAAGGAGTATGACATTGG
>NC_051406.1:39918315-39918503 GCF_015228065.2 Penaeus monodon | reverse complement strand
GAGAGAGATGGGGGTGGGGGGGGTTAGGGCGCTGGAGATGCTCGATTCATCTCCCGGGATTTTATTTAATGAGACTATTAACTGAGAATTTAAAAGGAATTACCGAAGCTTGCTGTCGTTGCCAGACTGTGCTTTTGTGTCTTGTCTGCTCCCCGTGCATAAGGAGAAGGATAAGAGGAGGAATGGGG
>NC_051406.1:39917570-39917644 GCF_015228065.2 Penaeus monodon | reverse complement strand
TGAAACTTTTTCAACATCGCTGTCAATCATTCTGTCAAATCTCGGCTGACTACTTGTTCAAGCATCGCCAATAG
>NC_051406.1:39916686-39916970 GCF_015228065.2 Penaeus monodon | reverse complement strand
CACCTCCTCGATTACGCCGTCAAGAGCCGAGCCATGAAGCCGCGCGCGGATCCCGTTTCATCGCGCGGCTTAAAACCTTCCTTGTGCACATGATATCCGGCCAGACCACTAAAACAAATCCGAAGACTGACGATTATTTCCCGTGTTTCGTAAAACAGTTTTATGCAAATGCGCCAACATAAATTTTACTCCAGACACTTTTCTACTTCATGCATGTAACTCACAGGAACCACGCTTTAGCCGGTTTCCATTATTTCACTCTGTAGTCAAAGAGGACTTTATTT
>NC_051406.1:39916381-39916528 GCF_015228065.2 Penaeus monodon | reverse complement strand
TACAGAGCATCCAAACTTGCTGTTGTGAATATATATCTCATAAGATCTAAAATATTTCTTCGCAGCATCCCAATCTGATCATCTCTTTCAGATTCTCATCTGGGTGGAAGTTGAGAGAGAATACGACATACATAAATATACACCACA
>NC_051406.1:39916109-39916289 GCF_015228065.2 Penaeus monodon | reverse complement strand
GAATACACCGCGCTGACTTACAGCCTGGCTTTCATCGCGGACTAAATCCCAGCATTGTGATTAATGTTTATTGCAAAGACTGTTGCAGGAATGTGTGTGTGATTCGCGTGCAGGAACTATTCTGTATATGAAGGGAAATGAGGGAGAGACGCACACAATTGCGACTGACACGAGAGAGAA
>NC_051406.1:39915151-39915507 GCF_015228065.2 Penaeus monodon | reverse complement strand
AGCGTTAACGTTACTCGTCCATCAAAACTTAAAACCCCATACAGATATGCGACGCACCCTTGACTTCAAAAGCCCCACCGATTCATTCAAGTAAACCGCCCTCGAGACCCTACTCTTTCCCCGATAAAAGGCTTCGAGGCGTGCTGCTGTTCGGAATTGATTCGAATAAGGGGTCGAGCTTGCTTCGAACCGACTTAGCTTTCCTCGCGATTAATTCGAACATCTTTTTTTATTCGCACAGTTGATTCACTTTCAATATACCTCGAGATATGAAACACTGGATGAAATGAAGTCTTGTCACGTTATCTGGATACGTTATTACTTCGTGTAACTTGTATGTTTGGTAAGACTATTGG
>NC_051406.1:39914666-39914941 GCF_015228065.2 Penaeus monodon | reverse complement strand
AAACAGAACAAACAAAAAAATACACGAAAGAGAGAAAGGAAATACTCATATATCTTTGAAATTCAATTCGTACTTTTTTCTTCTTTTTTTCTAACGATGGAGCTCTCCGTAATCCCCCAATTCCCCAAGCTTATCTCCCCCTCAAACGATGCATCAGCGCCCCACTCCCTGACACACACTCTTCCTCGAGCTTCCCCTCAAAGCCTTCTATCGAGTTTGTCAAGTTAAACGTGTTCGGAACATGCCAAGTCATATTTCTACGGGCAATCGACACC
>NC_051406.1:39914350-39914600 GCF_015228065.2 Penaeus monodon | reverse complement strand
AAGATAGGTACGTGCATGTCAATGTCCCTCTTCCCCTCTTTGCTGGATTCCACTATGACATTTTGTTCTCTTTTTTCTCCCCTTGTTTTCCCCTTATCCTTCGGGTTCCGTTTTCCCCCTCCCTTTTCGCAGATCCCTCTTACCTCTCTCATTTTCTTATATTCTCATCCATCTCTCGGCCTCACGTCGTTAGCTCAGTTATTTCAACTCCCCTCACCTATATTTCTTTTATGTCCAGAAACTATTTCCA
>NC_051406.1:39914177-39914326 GCF_015228065.2 Penaeus monodon | reverse complement strand
CCCCCATCGCTCGCCCTTCCTCGCTCTTGCCATTTTTCACATCTCCCCTTCTACGACTATATCACCTTCCCTTTTCTCTTCCGTCTTTATCACACAGATTTCGTGTCCCTAGTTTGTTATTGTTCTCCTTTGCTTGGGGCTATTCTAGG
>NC_051406.1:39914028-39914135 GCF_015228065.2 Penaeus monodon | reverse complement strand
TTTTTTTTATCCTGTATGTGTTATGTATGCATTTCTTATCTTCCCTCCTTTACTATAGTTTTGTCACCTTTCTCTTATCTCTGTTACTCCAGGCAGATAGGTAGGTG
>NC_051406.1:39913382-39913730 GCF_015228065.2 Penaeus monodon | reverse complement strand
TTGCTATAGATATCTCTTTATCGAGTAATCTATTTATCTGTCTATTGTATTATTTTAGCATCGCATTTATACTTTCATCTCCCTTTGTGTCTATGTCTTTTATTTGCAAAATATCACCGTCATCCTTACCACCGCCATTACAATTGCCTCTCGTTATTGTCATCTTTGTTATCATAATGAGGCCCCTTCTCAGTGCCTCATTATGTAACATTTACCCTCGTTTTCACTCCATTAGCCACAGCTCGATCAGCCACTTCAGTTATTCTGTTCATTTTCCATAATACTTTCCTCCTCGACTTCTCTCCTTTCATCACTCCGTCCCCATCTTCTTTCAATCTCGTTAACCAC
>NC_051406.1:39912770-39913260 GCF_015228065.2 Penaeus monodon | reverse complement strand
AATTATGATAATGAATGAACCAAGTTCTTTGAAATCTTCGCTTTACATTCTCTGGAGGGAAATGAGGGCTAAAGAGATATTATTTTTATTCTCAGGGAGCGGCGCCCCATAACCTCCTTCCCATTCCCACCTGTCCCTATACCTCCCCTCCACACCTCTCCCCTTCTCTCCTTCCCCTCTACACCTCCTCCCCCCATTCCTTCCTCCCCTCTACCTCCCATCCTTATTTCCTCCTCCTCTTTACAACCTCCCTCCCTCCCCCCATTCCCACCTCCCCTCAACATCTCCCACACATTCCAACCTCCCCCCCTGTATACATCCCCCTATTCCCTCCTCCCCTCTACCCCTCCCCCAACGTAATCCAGAGAGAATTGTTATTTAAGGTCTTATGTACTTTATTTATAGCTTGTTATTGTTGCTGCTCAAGAGGTAATGGGATTTGCGCTGGAAAATGAGGTGAGCTTCGTGGTGTAGTGGGTAGGATTTGTAA
>NC_051406.1:39912218-39912401 GCF_015228065.2 Penaeus monodon | reverse complement strand
CTGAAAAGCGGTGGAGATTTATTATTACCTGCGATGTTATTTGTCTTTAGTTCTATTTTTGTATGGTTTGTATCTACACTTTGTTGTAATCATACCGCTCTATTTATCTGAATATATAATGTTTACCACTTGTGTTTCATAGGCTTCACTATCGTATCTAAATATTCATTCCTGTGTTTATGC
>NC_051406.1:39911599-39912029 GCF_015228065.2 Penaeus monodon | reverse complement strand
GCGCGTGCGCGCATGAGATTAGGGATGGTGGGGAGCTTGAACAGGTTATAAATATTAGTAATACAAAAATGAATATATACAAGTCTGAATTCTAGGAATCAGACCGAGGAAGAGCGAGCTTGGCGTAGGAGTAAGCTTAGGGTTGAGTACCTTGGAATAAGGGAAATTGTGGGAAGTGAAACGTGGGGTATTATGCCGTAGACTTAAATTGATTTTCCTATTTATTCCCCTCCTAAGCCGGAGATGGTCGTTGTAAGATTTGTTATGTGAATCAAGAAGAGGAAGACACGAAGCTTAAGGCAGAGCTATTTTTAAGTAGAGTAGGCTACTTATGTAAGTGATATATGGACTCAGGAATGAAATAACTGTATAGGCATATAATGTACTAGAATCAGCTTTTGGATATTTAAAGTTTAGTATTAAGAATCTG
>NC_051406.1:39909121-39909716 GCF_015228065.2 Penaeus monodon | reverse complement strand
TTTGAGAGAGCTAAACCCTAGCTTGTGATTAAGGAATTTGTATCTGGGTGTATACTGTTCTTATGTATGTATCCCTTCTAACAGGTGATAAGCTGGGTTATAAGATTCAGAGTGAGAAAGAATGAGGTTCGGAGGCAGCTACGTTTAGGTTAATAAACTTAGGAATGAAATGTTTGTACGGGAAAATGTCTCTGTTTTGCCCAGTACATTCACTAGCCTTAGCATAAAAGAGAGAGAAAAAAAACAAACAAGAATAGAGAACTTGGGAATAAAGTTTTTTTGTAAATGAAATGTGGGTATAGACCCGTAGACTTACTCGCACGACCCTTTCTATTTCTCTATTTACCCGGGATTTTGGAGGATGCACAGGCATTACAGGTAGGGAGAGCGAGCTTGGCCGGAATCTGAGCTTAGAATTGAAAACCTAGGAATGAGGAAATTTGTGGTCAGTGAAATGTGGGTATTGGCCCGTAGATTACATGCATCGTTCATTTTATATGTAACTTGGTTCAGGAAATAAGGGTAAAAGAGATATAAGGCTAAGGATTGGAGGATTTCGAGATGGTCATTGGCCTGCAGGATTTAATGCATGTTT
>NC_051406.1:39907252-39907478 GCF_015228065.2 Penaeus monodon | reverse complement strand
GTGAAATGTGGGTAGCGACCCGTAGATTTATGTACATTCCTTTCTCTTTACTTATCTATGGGTTTTCAGAGGAGGGATAGGGCAGGGTTATAGGAATTAGGGGAGGGAGAGTGAGCTTGGGGGAGAACTAAGCTTAGGATTGAGAACCTGGGAATAGAGGATTTGTCGAAGTGAAATGTGGGTATTGTCCCGTAGATTCACCTATGTATACGGTCGGGTTCCAACA
>NC_051406.1:39906095-39906242 GCF_015228065.2 Penaeus monodon | reverse complement strand
TTTCTTCTTGGCTGTTGGTGAGAGAACCCGAAAACTCCCCAATGTAATTTCACAGGGAAGTGCTCTTGTAGATTACATTAGTATTCTCAGCTTCCCTGGAAAGGATGTCAGTCCAAATATTTGCATTGGTGTTGGAACGAAGAGTTT
>NC_051406.1:39905969-39906078 GCF_015228065.2 Penaeus monodon | reverse complement strand
TCCTTGGATATCGCTGGGGATTTTTTTTCTTTTTTTTTAGATATATATATAAGGTTTATAGTCACCCGAGAGTTTTATTTGGGTTTATATCCTATGGGGCTTATGTGTC
>NC_051406.1:39905740-39905884 GCF_015228065.2 Penaeus monodon | reverse complement strand
GCGGTTAGGGCGCGATGGGAATTGGTTCAGTGTTTCTCTGGAGTTACGTCCCTTTTGCATATCCTCTTTACATGAACTTTAAATGTGCTTTCATTTTCCATTGCATTTACTCTCTTTCCTTTACGCAGGCAGCAAATCTTCTGC
>NC_051406.1:39905008-39905189 GCF_015228065.2 Penaeus monodon | reverse complement strand
AAAACTAGAAATTTCTCCTTTGGTTCAACTTTCTACCATGGACTTGAAATATAAAGATAAAGGCAGCAAAAAGTGTACAGTCTCCCCCCACCATCTACAAAACAAACAAAGGGTTTTGGAGGTAACACACGCTCTTTTCCCCGGGGGTTTAACTTTTCGTATTTTTTAGCCTATTTCCCTT
>NC_051406.1:39904587-39904962 GCF_015228065.2 Penaeus monodon | reverse complement strand
CTGTGTGGGGGGGTTTTTTTATATAAATTTTTATATTATTTAAAAATATATATATTATTTATAATATATATATAATATAAATAAAATAAAAACTTTTATATATAAATATATATAATAATTTTTATTATATAATATATATTATCTTATTTTAAAAAAATTTTTTATATATTTAAAAATATTTTCTATATTTTTAAAATTATTAATATTATTTTTTAAATAATTTAAAATTTTTATTTTTTTTTTTTTAATTAAATATATATTTTTTTTAAAATTTTTTAAAAAAAATTATAAAAATATAATTTTTATTTTTTTTAATGATTTTTTTTTATTATATATCTTAAAATAATTTATTATATATTATATATTTTTAATAAA
>NC_051406.1:39904012-39904189 GCF_015228065.2 Penaeus monodon | reverse complement strand
TCCTCAGAGTGTAACTGCATGTCGTGTTTTTTTATTATGTTTTTTATGTGGTATGTTTTTGTGTATGTTTGTTAAAGAACAGAGAAAAAACATAAGCTTAATGTAAAACTGTAGTTGTGTGTGCATTAGAAAAGCGTCCGTAAGTGTATATACACGCATGGAAATGTGCCCACCCCC
>NC_051406.1:39903616-39903893 GCF_015228065.2 Penaeus monodon | reverse complement strand
ATAAAAATATACAAAAATTTTTAATAAAATAAAAATAAAAATAATAAAAAAAATAAAATAAATAACTTTTTATAAAAACGTGCAAGAAGAGAAAGGGAAAAAGGAGAATTGATAAAGAAAAAGAAAAAAAATGAAAGAAAACAGGAATAGGAGAGCGTACAAGAAGAGAAAGGGTAAAAAGGAGAAGGTGGATGTTTATGTAAATACGGATGTGGGACGAGATCGTATTTCTCTGCGTATGTGTCACCGGATCGCGGGCTTAGAACCTTGTTGACAG
>NC_051406.1:39901964-39902031 GCF_015228065.2 Penaeus monodon | reverse complement strand
CACATATTTAAAGTTCTTGTAAAAAAGAAACACAAAAGTTACCCCTCTCCTGAGAAAAACTGTTCCA
>NC_051406.1:39901602-39901846 GCF_015228065.2 Penaeus monodon | reverse complement strand
CAGAATATAGAGTGAAATGTGAAATATAAATGCATGGAATTACCTTGATAAATTGGGAATGACAAGAAGATAAAAGAAAAAAATGTATATATAAAGTACAAGAAAATGGAACATAATCAGAAAATGGATGGTGATGATACAATTTTTAATAAAAACAAGAAACAAAAGAGAATCGACTTGTAAACAACAGCAATAAATGTTTGTTCTAAAAGAGCAAACAAACAAACGTATCGCGAAGGGTGGA
>NC_051406.1:39901373-39901480 GCF_015228065.2 Penaeus monodon | reverse complement strand
ACCGCATCCTATCCTCAACCTTCTGCTCCGAGGCATAAATCCCTCTCTCAGATCCTTTCACATCAGCGGCCAAATCCTCTGGTGAACAATTCCAGGTCATAATCCCC
>NC_051406.1:39899732-39900491 GCF_015228065.2 Penaeus monodon | reverse complement strand
CTGCACACATCTCCCTTGTCTCCCCGCTCCTCCGCCTCATTACCACGTAGGTCCCAGTTCATTATATCGCGCATAGACCTCGGTGGCCGCTAGTAACTCGCGCAAACGACTCGCTCATGCAAATGCACAGTAACATCCTGGCATTCGTGTCATGGCAACGAGGCTAGCATGACCTCTCCGCATCCTGGCATATGTGTCATGGTAGCGGGGCTCCACATTCTGGCATTTATGTCATGGCAACACGGTTATATGACCCTCTCAACGGGGCTAATATGACTCCACATCCTGGCGTTCGTATCATGGCAACGCGTTTACATGACCCCTTCACATCCTGGCATTCGTATCATGGCAACGGGCGGGGCTAACATGACCCCTCCACATCCTGGCATTCACATCATGGCAACGGGGCTAACATGACCCCTCCACATCCTGGCAATCGTATCATGGCAACGGGGCTAACATGACCCCTCCACATCCTGGCATTCACATCATGGCAACGTGACTAACATGACCCCTTCACATCCTGGCATTCACATCATGGCAACGGGGCTAACATGACCCCTCCACATCCTGGCATTCACATCATGGCAACGGGGCTAACATGACCCCTTCACATCCTGGCAATCGTATCATGGCAACGCAGCTACATGCCCCCTCCACATCCTCCAACTCTGTATTCTTCTCCCTGGGCTGAGTTGATAGGATGGCTGCGAGAGCGTGAAAATTCTCCTTCATTTCCCCAGCGAGTGTGTGGGTTTA
>NC_051406.1:39897565-39897704 GCF_015228065.2 Penaeus monodon | reverse complement strand
TCTAGAAACCTATTCTTCAAAACATCCACCCATCCATCTTCTTATCGTTTATTCCCCTCTTCCTCATTCTCCCTCATTTCCATCCATTACCATCGTCATCCGCTTTATCTTCCTAACACTCCATCTTATTGCCATCTTA
>NC_051406.1:39896160-39896777 GCF_015228065.2 Penaeus monodon | reverse complement strand
CAATCTCCCGGCGTCCAGGAGGCGTGACGTGCTGCCATCCAGCGGGTCCAGAAGTCGCAGCAAACTTTTGTTGTCAAAGAGCCCATTGAAGGGGTGTTGGTCCTTCTGAGAGACGGTTTGATATATTGTCACCTTTTCGCCTTTTTCTCCGTATCTTCTGTGTATTTTCTTTGTTGTGTATTTTCTTTGGTGTTTATTTTCTTTGTTGTGTATTTTCTTTGCTGTTTTTTTTCTTTTTTGTGTATTTTCTTTGCTGTATATTCTCTTTTGTGTTTTCCTGTGTTTATTTTCTTTGTTGTTTATTTGCTTTGTATTTGTGTTTGTGTTCTTTGTATATTTTCTTTATTTTATCGATTGTTATTTTCTTTGCTGTAAATATTTTGCTGTTTATTATTTTCAGGTATTTATATTGTTTTTTTTGTTCTAGATAACTTTAGCCGTTTTGTTGTGACCTTTATTTCTTTGTTGTGACGTTGTCTTTGTTATTGTTTAATTTATTATTTGCCTTTCTTTTCGTTTTTATTTTTTGTTGTGTGATATTTTTTTCTGATTTTACATTTTCCTTACATCTCCTTTTCGTTGTTCGCTCCTACTCACTACATTTTTCATTTTCTGCT
>NC_051406.1:39895737-39896124 GCF_015228065.2 Penaeus monodon | reverse complement strand
CTTTCTCTTCTCTCTCCTCTCTTTCTTTTCCCTTTCTCTCCCCATTCCTCCTTCACCCCCCTTTCTTCCCTCTTCTTTTTCTCCTAGTCTATCCTCATCTTTATCCCAGCTATCTTCTCATTCCTTCCGATTTTTTTTTCTTCCTCTCATCATTTGTCCTCCAGTCCGGAATTCCCTTTTCTTTGTCCTTCTGTCAAGTCTCTCTCCGTTTTCCTCTTGATTTGTTGTCCTCTTCGTCTGTACTTCCCTTTCTTTGTTTCAGCGGTCATTCAAGCTGGGTGTTTTCTATCTGTGTCTCTGATTCTTTCTCTGTTTGTCTGTCTGATCTCTCTGTCTTTCTCTGTCTCTGTGTCTTTGTCTTTGTCTTTGTCTTTGTCTTTGTCTTTG
>NC_051406.1:39895070-39895218 GCF_015228065.2 Penaeus monodon | reverse complement strand
TACCTTCCGCGCCTGAGACTAAAGTGACGGCGCGCTATTGTTATCTGCACAATGGGTCTCATCCTTGATTATTAGGCGAGGGAGCTCCTACCCGGAAAATTTCTCTTTTATGAGAAAGAATGGAAGAGGGAGGTCGGCTCTGGTGCGA
>NC_051406.1:39893889-39894441 GCF_015228065.2 Penaeus monodon | reverse complement strand
TGACAGGTGAATAGTTCCCTACATGTGTATATAATGAAATGGAAAATACTTACACAACTTGATACTAACATAGTGAATGCAAATACATATTTTAGATCTTTGTGTTACAACATTTGAAAAGAACGTGATGTTATGTGTGGATACATTGTACGCTACAGTTAAAGTGCATAATCAAGCATTAACAAGCCAAGAAAACATTAAACAAAAGTGAAGCAAATACTCGAGTCATGTACGTTATGTAAAACCAAAAAAAGAGGAAAGAGATTACCAAACAAAAAGAAAAGGAACAAAAAATAATGTTGAAAAGGAAAATATGCAAAAGAAAGAAAGAGTAAAAAAAGGTAAAAAGTGATTATTAAACAAAGGGACAAGGAGTGAACATGGTGAAAATCAGCTTTAAAAGGTGATCATAAAATATTACCGTAAAATGCATGTTTTCAAATCATGTAATAATATCAATACTTGGAAAACGGGATTACTACACGTTAAGTTGGAGATAAATTGATTTTTTTAAACAGAAAGAAAGGAGATTAAATGTTATATTGTAGACTA
>NC_051406.1:39893197-39893847 GCF_015228065.2 Penaeus monodon | reverse complement strand
GTCCATCTTGTGATAAAAGGGGGATGTATTTCCTTAACATTAAGCTGCAGAAAGTTAGTAGACTGTTGCAAGATTAAAAATAAAGCAAAATAAAATACAGTGGCGCTTTATTTATGTGTTTTTACAGCGGCAAATGTTAGAATCTTAAGACAGTATGAAACTATATGTGTAGTTTTGCTGTGATGCTGTTAAAGCTGATGCAATTTTCGACAATAGGGATGGAGTGGGGGAAAAATATATGCATGTCGGTTTTATTAAAACAAGAATGCCACTGATATGAATGTAAAACGAATGGGAATCTTTTATTCTTTTATATCATCTCCTAATCTTATTTTGTGGCGTACTGAGCTGAGTGCATCTGATTATCATTGATAATAAAACCTGTTGTATCTTCCTTCAAACTGCGCTTTAATGGTTCCGGGAAGTTATGTAAATCTACGGACATTCTTCTCCACATTTCACTTCCTCAAAAATAATGCGTATGTAACGTTACGTTTAATGTAATAATACTCTGCCTTAAAATTGTTAAGTGATATTAGATATTATTATGAAAATGTACCGATTGAAATATATATTGCCCAAGCCCATGCAGGGTCCTTTACAAACTAGGAAATATAACAACTGCCACCTCTTGCCCGTGAGGTTATGAG
>NC_051406.1:39892720-39892860 GCF_015228065.2 Penaeus monodon | reverse complement strand
GATGATGCTGAACTAAGTAGGTTTCTAAAATATCTCGCAACATTAGCTATAAGGATTACGGTAATGGAATAATAATTTCCGATATAAGAAAATGTTAACATCATTCGCTGAGCACTGCAGTAAAAAAAATCAACACTATG
>NC_051406.1:39892398-39892521 GCF_015228065.2 Penaeus monodon | reverse complement strand
TTATGATAATGTATGTTAATTTGTGATTTGTAATAGAAAACTGCCAGTGCTGTTGCAAGGTTAAGAGCTTTCCCGAGAGGCTCATTTTTGTTGAAGATATTGCTCCACAAGGCATAGGGATGA
>NC_051406.1:39890989-39891887 GCF_015228065.2 Penaeus monodon | reverse complement strand
CTATTACAGGCAGGATTTTACAACCTGCATACGAGAGGCTCCCCTCGCGTGGGTCAAAGCCCTCACACACAACAATGAATTCTGCGCACGTCACCAACCTTCCTCTCTCCCAGGGGCTTTATGGTATGCAGGCAAGGAATTATGGGAACATTTCAAGATTTATTTTTACTCTTTTTGCCTCTAACCCACTCCTCGAGGTTTTCAAATTTTATCTGATAGCCGTGAACTTTGAAGCTAATCTCTGGGAGAATTTATGGTGACCATAAAAGACTCATAACTGCGCTTACATTCAGTCAGAACCTGATCTTTTTGGTTCTTCGCGCATATCACTTTCATATTCTAACTTCGCATGAAAATGAGGTCAGTGATGGCATTGCAGAAGCCTTCCCCTTGCCTCTGAAGTCAGCAAGTTGCAAGACCATTTGTTGCAAGTAAGTACTGCAGTCGAGCCCATCACGGAGAGCGAGGGAGGGTGTTCCCTGCCGGGACCTCGACATATTATACTATCAATCATGGAGTACAGATGAGGGTAAAATATTGGATCCGAAGATTTATTAAGGGGGAACTTTTTATATCATTTATGAGGACGAAAATTCTTCAAGATTCTGAGTTTGCGAGATGGATTTGCAAGTCATGAGACTTCTTTAAGGTCTTGTTGGAGGTGAAAATATACGAAGATCTTGTGCATGCTGGTACACACACTTTCTCGTGTGTAAATACACACAGTGAGCATGCTGTCGAATGCAAACACTGACACATTCACGCACATAATATATACACATACCGGCACTAAAGCGAGAGTGTATACGCTAACAGAAATATATAGTACAAGGACACACAGAAACGCAAATGTAAACACACGCGCTTAAACATTCGCACACACACACTCAGCCTCGCT
>NC_051406.1:39890530-39890776 GCF_015228065.2 Penaeus monodon | reverse complement strand
GAAGGAAAGCGCACCTTAAAAGTCTCGCCAGCACCATAACAAACGTCCCTTGACAAACAGCAACTACATTACTCCTGCCGTAACTCTGACACACCGCGCGGCCCTGGCTCTAGGACGTTCAAACACATACTGAGAAAATGTTAAATTGCTAACGCTGCTGTAAATCCGGACTCGCAACCTTCCGCACAATGCTTTTGCAAGCTGGTCCTCAGTCCTGCAGCATTTTTCATATATATATTTTTTTCA
>NC_051406.1:39890396-39890496 GCF_015228065.2 Penaeus monodon | reverse complement strand
TTCGCTTAAATTGGGATTATTAGTTTTTTTTTGTCTTTTCTTTTATTTGCTGCAGAGTGGAAAGGGAAAAAAGCGGAAAGTGGTGTGTTTGTAGCGATAG
>NC_051406.1:39889185-39889255 GCF_015228065.2 Penaeus monodon | reverse complement strand
TCCTCCTTCTACACAATCATCAGATTCTTGTTGGATTTATGGCCGTCAAACATTTCCCATTTTTCACCCA
>NC_051406.1:39888645-39888909 GCF_015228065.2 Penaeus monodon | reverse complement strand
ATCCATGTTTGTTTATTTGCATGTATGTGCGTGTTTATCAGCGAGAAAAGTGCATTCGATAATCCATATTTTATTTCTCCTCTTTATCAACATCCCTTCATCTTTACTTTTATCTGTTCAATCTTCTTTGCAGTATAAAAATGTCTTTCTCTTTTATTAGATAGTAAAATCTCTTACAGTCGAAATAGCTGTCGGAGTCGTGTTTTATTTCCAAACCAACTCTTTCCTTATCATATTCGAATTCTGGTAAAATAGAGAGAGAGA
>NC_051406.1:39887515-39887693 GCF_015228065.2 Penaeus monodon | reverse complement strand
ACACTATATTTGCTCTCAACAGAATAAGTAATCCAATAATAAAGAAGGAAAAACGGAAAAAAAAAGAGAGAAAGGAACTTCCTCGCTCCTTTCTCTCGGCGGAAATGCGGGGAAAGAAACGAGGGTCAAACCGCCCGAGATTTCCTGCGCTGTTTTCCTCGGCTTCGTTTCGCCCGCC
>NC_051406.1:39886877-39887132 GCF_015228065.2 Penaeus monodon | reverse complement strand
CCATGTATAATCTATCCACAAAATACCGATCAGCAAATTTTCTTACGATCTCCACGATGTATATTACTGATCTAGGAAAGAGGCATCTTTTTCTGTGCATTATCACGAATAAACATGTAGATGGGTGTGTAACCTCACAATTTACCTTGTCATATTCATATAATGGTTAGCATAAGAAAAATGTCCAAGGTCTACCAATGAAAGATAAATGTGCATACTTACAATGTCACATATACAAATAAACAAATAAATCAG
>NC_051406.1:39886281-39886780 GCF_015228065.2 Penaeus monodon | reverse complement strand
TTATGCATAAACCTATATTATTCACTACTCACATCATGATCCAAATGAAAGAAATGAAATCTAAGCCAAAATCACCTTAACATTAATTAAATTTTACTCTTCAGTCTTTAGTACTATCATCCAGGTTCAGCTCTGTAAATGGTGGCAGCGGAATCCTCTAGAATTACTGAATAATGATGCATTCAAGGAGATTCTTATTACAATGAGATTCTTGAAGTAGGATGCTGGTCACGGTTCCTATTTAAGCCACTCTCATTTATTATTTACTTTATGTTATGCAATGGTGTCAGTTGATCAGTTGATTCCAGTAAATGAAAATCAAATATTTTCTTTATTTCGCTCTCATACTTTTTTTTTCATTTGCCAACAGTCCTCATTTTCTTTTCTCTTGCACTTGTTCAAACACTCATTCAACATCTTTATACTCTTCTTACTCACCATCTATTGCATGTGCCTCACTGACAAAAATGATCTTTCAACATATACTCGTATATTTAGC
>NC_051406.1:39885820-39886008 GCF_015228065.2 Penaeus monodon | reverse complement strand
CTTCCCTTTATTCTTAGAACCTGACATTCTTTCAACACGATTGTATGACATGATATCATTTTTTCCTGGTAAGTGTGTGTTTCGCAAGTATTCTATTAGAAGTTGGATAATACTGAAGTCTTCCACATTTCAACTTTCAATGCCATAACAGAACTTTCTTGCAAAAATAAAATATACAGAGACTGAAT
>NC_051406.1:39885478-39885739 GCF_015228065.2 Penaeus monodon | reverse complement strand
CCGTTTCGATAATGAATCCATAAACAAAGTCATCAAAGTCATTTAACTAGATAATCAGCATTACTTTGGGGATGCATTTATGCGGGGATATCTGTGCAAAATATTAAATCAGCGAATTAAACAATTAATTTCGTTGCAAATGCTTCATTCTGCTGACTCACGCAACCTTCTTCAGTTTGCACGGCAACTTTAGTGTCTTGCAACGAAAAGATTCAGAGAAATTCACTCCTACTCAAAGATTGTTCATAGTTCATAAAGGTC
>NC_051406.1:39884747-39884958 GCF_015228065.2 Penaeus monodon | reverse complement strand
CCATTTACTCATTTGCATAAGCAATGAAGGTAAGCAAGAACTGAACGTTATATCTTGAGCACACATTTTCCAGTCCTCCCTTCATTTTCTTATTCTCAAATAGGAAATTTCATATATCATATTGCAGCAAATTAGCATGCAACATACGTCATTGCACGAAGAAAAGAAAATTATATCTCTCTTCCTTTTTTTTTTAAAGTCCTTACCTCTC
>NC_051406.1:39883873-39884477 GCF_015228065.2 Penaeus monodon | reverse complement strand
CACTTCTCTTACTCTTGCGTCTTTCATCAAACCTTACATTTTATCGTACTGTGGCAATATATCACTCTTCCCTTTGTCCTATTTTCATATATTTATCCAATTATTTTCCTTTTCTATGCCCCCTATTTACCCATTTATCCAAACCCTCCCTTTGTCTCATTTTACCCATGCCTTGCTTCCCTCTTCCTGCCTTTCTTTCCCCATTCTCCATCTCCTCTCGCTCCTTCCCCCTCCTCTCCTTCCCCCTTCCCCCTTCTCCCTCTCCTTCCCCCCTTTCCCCCCCTCTATCTCCTTCCCCTTCCTCCTCTCCTTCCCCTCCCCCTCCTCCCTCTCCTTCCCCCTTCCCCCTCCTCTCTGTCCTTCCCCCCTTCCCCTCCTCTATCTCCTTCCCCCTCCTCCTCTTCTCTCTCTGCTTCCCCCTCCTCCTCTCCTCTCTCTCCTTCCCCCTCCTCCTCTCCTTCCCCCCTTCCCCCCTTCCCCTCCTCTCTCTCCTTCCCCCTCCTCCTCCTCTTCCCCCTTCCCCCTTCTGCCTCTCCTTCCCCACCCTCCCCCATGCTCCCCTACCCATATTCTCAGTTCTCACGATTTCTCTTAATTCCCTTAA
>NC_051406.1:39883188-39883598 GCF_015228065.2 Penaeus monodon | reverse complement strand
CCTTACTTCCTCACCCAAATCATTTACCCCACTCCTTCCCTCCTTCCTTCCCTCCATCCTTGTCTCTGCTCTTTCCTCCCACGTCCTCCTCCCTCCCTCCATCCTCATCTCCCTACCTCCCTATCTCCCTCCTCCTTTCCACCCTCCTACTCCTCCCTCCCTCCTTCCTCCTCCCCCTCATCTTCCAACCTCCTTCCCTCCCTCTCACCCCATCCCCTTCTTCATACTCCTTTCCTCGCTCCTACTCCTCTCTCCCTCCCTGCTCGCCCCCCGCACCCTCCTCTCTCCCTCTCTCCTCGCCTCCCTCTCCCTCTCCCCTCCTCCCTCCCCTCATCCTAGCCCCCCTTCCCTCCATTTTCGCCTCCCCCCTTTATCCCCCTTTCCTCTGGGCTTCTCTCCCTTTCCACCCA
>NC_051406.1:39882836-39883074 GCF_015228065.2 Penaeus monodon | reverse complement strand
CGAGCACAGTCCGCGGCCCCGTCAGTGTTTCCGTGACTCCCACTGAGCGGAGACAAGAAATACACAGCGCCGGCGGTGTTTGCATATGAAGCGGCCCAACAAGGCAGCCTTAATGTAAAAGTTTCCCTGGTAAATTTGTTCAAGTTATTGCAAACATTGAGTAAATGCAACAGGATCGCCAGGAACCGCGGGCGCCGTTTACATTGCCGGCTACGAGTGCACGTTAGAGAGCTGGGTC
>NC_051406.1:39881810-39881962 GCF_015228065.2 Penaeus monodon | reverse complement strand
ATCTGACAAATCGCTTCACAAGGGCTTCAACATTAGATGCTAATTCTCTATGCATGAGCTCGGTTCAAGACACAATATAGATAGGTTTTCGTGTGTTCTGTGAATGCTTGTTTGTACTGCGAATGTGATAGCTGGCCGGAGGAGGGCTTACA
>NC_051406.1:39881142-39881425 GCF_015228065.2 Penaeus monodon | reverse complement strand
GAATGATGAAAAACAAAGATTCTTTTCCCTTCTCTCTCCCGCCTTTGTTTCCAGCGATATTAAAAAAGCTTGACTTTGTTGATTAAGTTGACAGAGTTCTTTGTCAAATCGGCGAAGTTATTAACCAGAAGACTCAGGCAGAAAGTCAACGGGACAAGATATGAGGAATCGAGTTTTGTGCGAGATTCGTGCTGGGTGCGGATCTGCGGATGCGCCAGTGCCAGTGCCGGCGTTTTGACTGTGGCCTGTTGTTTGTTTTCGTCTGTTTGTGTAAAGCCTTTGT
>NC_051406.1:39879239-39879477 GCF_015228065.2 Penaeus monodon | reverse complement strand
AGTTTGGCTATTACGTCATCTGCGCTCCCGAGATATGATCGTTACAATTTCTTCGAAATAACATCACTGCGGACACTCGCTACTTTTTTATGTATAAATGTTTGTGTAAAACGGTTCAACGCACTAAACAGACGCTAAGGTGGAATTTGATGTTTTTTCGCACCCGCCCGTGATATCGCAAAACTGAGATACTGGCCAGATATGACGCACTTTCCGGTTTAGGGAGAGTGTATGCATG
>NC_051406.1:39878331-39878879 GCF_015228065.2 Penaeus monodon | reverse complement strand
GCATATGCATATACATGTATTAAAGCATAATCGCGTGCGCCCGTGCATGTGTGTGCATAATAACAGAAATTCCCTTGTCTCCTCAGATGCACAAACATTGCTCACTGCACCGCGGGTGAGAGTTGCATGAGTCACTGAACGTAGGATATCCAATACTAATTGCTTTAGTTTTCCTGATTTCATCCTTGTCTGCGTGCGTCCCAAAAGCAATGTTGCTGACTGAGCTCGTGGCAGTGAACTGCATTGCTTGTTGATTAATATTGCATTGCAGATTCACATGTATCATTTATTACCTTGTAATTGCATGACAGATATCGTAGAGTGTTATCTGCTCATTGACAGTTTCTGTGGCATTGCATGCAGGTGGGAAAGGCTGATAATCAGTGACGAAATGCAAGGGTAATTGATCTGCAACATTACTGCATTATAGTGATGTAAGATAGATTATGTATTCCTTGCTTGTCTTGACCGTGTGCAAGAATGGTAAATTGATAAGGAGTTAGTGTTGCATTGTTTACATAACGAACTGTAAGTGTGGCTGCCTTGTT
>NC_051406.1:39878055-39878212 GCF_015228065.2 Penaeus monodon | reverse complement strand
GCTTTATCTCATCTCTCTCTCTCCCTTCACAGTTCTGACTCTTTCTGAACCCTCTCTTTGTATCAGTGTTCAGTCTCTCTGTCTCTCAACTCTACCCAAATAACAACCGAAACCTTGACAGTTATTGAGCACCGTTTGTTTGCCGAGCTGAAGCCTT
>NC_051406.1:39877938-39878008 GCF_015228065.2 Penaeus monodon | reverse complement strand
GTTTTTACATTGTTCAAGCGGCATAACGCACACGCTTCCGATTATTCTTTTCTCCCTCGTTCTCTCTCTT
>NC_051406.1:39877488-39877634 GCF_015228065.2 Penaeus monodon | reverse complement strand
GCTCTCTCCTCCCTCTCCCCCTTTTGTTCTCACCCCCATCGTCCTTCTCTCCCCCCCACCTCCTCCCCAACCCCCCACCCTTGTTTTCTCATCCCCCTTTTTCATTTCCTTCCTCTCCTCCTCTCCCTCTTTCTTTGGCTCTTCAG
>NC_051406.1:39877210-39877427 GCF_015228065.2 Penaeus monodon | reverse complement strand
TTAATGTAACTTAAAAGTAGAATTTAATGGGAAACGAATCTATTTAAAAGCAAGATTAAGATGAAGAAATTCAGTAGCATAATTCATTAAAAAGAAAACAAGCAAATAAATAATACCAAATATAGGTTACGAAAGGGAAGGGGAAAACGGAAAATATATATGGAAACATAAATAGATAAATACACGTAACTAAACGAAAATAAAGATATACCGAGAC
>NC_051406.1:39876917-39877166 GCF_015228065.2 Penaeus monodon | reverse complement strand
TTAACGAAAATCACCAGCCATAAAATTGATCAAAAACGAGAGAGAAAATCCGAGGAAAGATCGGTCAAGGAAACACTCAAATCAGCCAACGAATAAGGAAGAGGAAAATAAGAATAAAAGACAAGAAAAGAGACATGAAGATACTTCGGATGTTCCTCTTGATTGACGAGTTTGGCAAAGACGGAAAAAGAAGAGGGAGAAATGAGGAAAGGAAACTTGGAGAAGGAAGGGGGAGGAGAGGGAAAAGAC
>NC_051406.1:39874364-39874560 GCF_015228065.2 Penaeus monodon | reverse complement strand
CGCAACCAATACTGATATAGGTGAGAGTCATCTCCCGACCAATCACCTGTCAGCCAGTCATCTCTCAATCAGACTGACACAGAGCACACGCACATTCCGTTGAAAAAAAAAACCAACTCTTTCAATCAAATTCAAAATACAGCAACGGGAACAATAGCGACGTTAGCCCGCGAATGGTTACAAATAGATGAAACGG
>NC_051406.1:39874217-39874330 GCF_015228065.2 Penaeus monodon | reverse complement strand
TGTTGTAGGTATTCAGTCCCCGGAACACAGTACTATGCATACGGTATCAATGTGTCTCTCTCTCGCACTCGCCTCCATCTCTTTCGACTTGTATTGACAATGGTGCGTGTCAA
>NC_051406.1:39873438-39873559 GCF_015228065.2 Penaeus monodon | reverse complement strand
CTTTATTCCTACCCTATGGTTTGCTTTAAGCTTAGAACAACATCGGCATCAGAAAGCTTATTGATCTCGCTTGACATATCAAAGGATAAATTTATTTATCTCGGTAATGGTCTTGCGGAGA
>NC_051406.1:39872825-39873267 GCF_015228065.2 Penaeus monodon | reverse complement strand
TCCACGTGGTTAAAAGTTTAGTAAATTTTCTTTGAAATTTTGGATTCATGAATGGGGACAAATTGAGAATCAACGCATTATAAAAATGCCATCTCGCCATGCAAATTAAGGGGGTTTCTTAATCATTCATTATCGTCCTTTGGGGTTTCAGTAAAATTAAGTGAGTTTTGGCAAAATTTTTACAAATGTTTAAACGTAAAAAACCTTTTTTTTTGTTGAAAATTTGAATTAAAATTGGCAAGCTATTGCAAATGCTATTTGACACTGAACCCAGGAATTTTGCAATTGACGAAAATAAGTAGGTGGAATGAATGTCAATATGAATTATTTATTCTGAAAATCTTCGTAATTTGCCTCAATGACAAATGCAAATTAGCGGGAAGATAAATCTGTACTTATATTGACCATTAGCTTCAATTACCACAGAGTATGGGAGTAACAC
>NC_051406.1:39872143-39872593 GCF_015228065.2 Penaeus monodon | reverse complement strand
CAATATAAGTAAAAAAAATTTTTTATCTTCCCGCAAATTTTGCATGTAGAGGCAAATTACGAAGATTTTCAGAATAAATAATTCATATTGACATTCATTCCACCTACTTATTTTCGTCAATTGCAAAATTCCTGGGTTCAGTGTCAAATAGCATTTGCAATAGCTTGCACACATTTAATTCAATTTGCAACGAAAAAAAGGTTTATTACGTTAAGCATTTGTAACAGTTTTGCATCAAAAATCACTCTATATTTGACATAAAACCAAAACGGCGATAAGGGAAAGATAAGAACCCTCCCTTAAATTTGCATGGCAGCAGATGGCCCTTTTCATAAGTCGCGGTTTATTTTCCCAAAATTGTCCCCTTTTATGAATCCTTAAATTCCAAATGAAACAATTTTATCTAATCTTATAACGCACGTGGAAAAAATAAAATGATTATATTATCTG
>NC_051406.1:39871873-39871993 GCF_015228065.2 Penaeus monodon | reverse complement strand
TCTCCGCAAGACCATTACCGAGATAAAATAAATTTATCCTTTGATATGTCAAGCGAGATCAATAAGCTTTCTGATGCCGATGTTGTTCTAAGCTTAAAGCAAACCATAGGGTAGGAATAA
>NC_051406.1:39871305-39871503 GCF_015228065.2 Penaeus monodon | reverse complement strand
AAAAGAAAAGAGAAAAAAAGAAGGGGAAGAAAAAGAAAAGGGGAAAAGGAAAAAAAAAAAGAGAAAAAGGGAAAAGAAGGGAAAAAGAAAAAGAAAAGGGAAAAAAAAAAGGAAAAGGAAAAAGAGAAAAGAAAAGGGGAAAAAGGGGAAAAAAAAGCGTGAGGGGAAAAAAAAAGGGGGAAAGAAAAAGGGAAAAAA
>NC_051406.1:39871143-39871248 GCF_015228065.2 Penaeus monodon | reverse complement strand
TTTGACACGCCCAGCAATACAATCGAAAGAGATGGAGGCGAGGCGAGAGAGGACCATTGATACCGTAGCATAGTACTGTGTTCCGGGGGGCTGAATACCTAAACA
>NC_051406.1:39870927-39871113 GCF_015228065.2 Penaeus monodon | reverse complement strand
CCCTTTTATCTATTTAACCATTCGCGGGGTAACCGCTATTGTTCCCCCCTTTCTGTTTTTTAATTTGATTGAAAAAGTTGGTTTTTTTTTTCAACGGAATGTGGTGTGCTCTGTGTCATTATGAGAGATGACTGGCGAAGGGGATTTTGGTGGGGGAGACTCTCACCAATTTAGTATTGGTTGCGC
>NC_051406.1:39870528-39870595 GCF_015228065.2 Penaeus monodon | reverse complement strand
TATTTTTTTATTTTAAAAAAAAAATTTAAAAAAAAATATTATATTATATAATGTTGTGTGGTTGGGA
>NC_051406.1:39869645-39869973 GCF_015228065.2 Penaeus monodon | reverse complement strand
CTTGAGTGACTAGTGTTGCATTCTGAGGCTATTTTTGCAATCTATTTGAAATGTATATGGATGTGTGTTGTGATCTACATGCAGGGAGATGAAATACTGAGAACATGGTCATTCCCTCCCTACGCAGAATGGGAGGGAGCGAGGGAGGGAGGATGGGAGCGAGGGAGGGAGGATGGGAGGGAGGAGGGATGGGAGGGGGAAAGGGAGGGAGGGAGGGAGAGGGGGAGGAGAGGGGAGAGGGAGGAGAGGGGGAGGAGGAGGGGGAGGAGGAGGGGGAGGGGGAGGGGAGGGGGAGAGGAGGGGGAGCAGAGGGGGAGCAGAGGGGAAG
>NC_051406.1:39869376-39869440 GCF_015228065.2 Penaeus monodon | reverse complement strand
AATCCACAGACACGGGGGAAAAAACGCACACGCACACATTCATACAAAATAACATCCACACGCA
>NC_051406.1:39869059-39869232 GCF_015228065.2 Penaeus monodon | reverse complement strand
CGCAATATGCTGAAGAATCTCTATATATCCGACGTAAAAAACGAACAAGTTTGGGGAGGGGAAAAAATCCAATTCTATCCTGTGAAAACGAAATAAAACTTTACAGCGTCTGGTAGCAGCTGGTCGGGATGGGTTTGGGGTGAGGTGAGGGAAGAGGGGGGAAGATAGGGGGG
>NC_051406.1:39868242-39868402 GCF_015228065.2 Penaeus monodon | reverse complement strand
GCAGAGACAAAACGAAATTTGCAGTTCACATTTGCCCATACCGGGACAACTTTCCTTTCAAGAAGAGTAACTTTCCAAAATGTTACAAAGGAAAAAGATGTGAAGACGATAGCTTTATGTAAGGGGCCTTGCCTCGGGGAGGGTCAAAAAAGGTCAGCTG
>NC_051406.1:39866966-39867039 GCF_015228065.2 Penaeus monodon | reverse complement strand
GCTGTAGTCAATCGTAACACAAACAAAGTTATTCCCACACTCATGACCGAGTTGGAAATTTCCATAATGAGTT
>NC_051406.1:39866246-39866428 GCF_015228065.2 Penaeus monodon | reverse complement strand
GGTATCGAAAGTCGGATTTTAAAAGCCTTTTTTTTTTAATTAATTACACCCACTAATTGGCAGGTGTAAGCTCAGAAGTAACTCAGTATAATTTTCCCAGGCAGCCGGGTCATCGATGTGATTTTAATGGATGCGATCGTAAGTGCATATTAATGAGGATGTGACGTTTTGATGTATGAGAG
>NC_051406.1:39864280-39865549 GCF_015228065.2 Penaeus monodon | reverse complement strand
CGGATAAAGAGATGTCAATAAAGACGATATTCCGGTTTAATGCCTCGTGTTTCTCGCTCTTGTAAGCCGCCGCTTTCTCGCTCGGTTGACTCTGAATGTGGCTTTAATGCAAGTGGCTGATTCTTGCAGAGATATTGTGATATTGCACACAAACAGGCACCCAGACATCCCCCCCCCACTCCCTCCCCCCTTCCCTTCCTCCACTCCCTTCCCTATTCTCTTGCTTCTTCCTCACTTTCTTTCTCCCTTCCTCCATTCCCTTCCCTCCTCCTATTCTCCCTCCTCCCTTCCTCCCTTTCTTTACTCCCTTCCTTCACTCCCTTCCTTTCTCCCTTCCACTCCCTTCCTTCCTCCCTTCCATCACTCCCTTCCTTTCTCCTAATCTTGCTTTTCCTTTTACTTCCTCCCCTTCCCCCTTTTCCCTCTCCCCCTCCCTTTCTCCCTTTTTTCTCTTCCCCTTATTCTTTCTTCCGTACTTTACTTCCTATCCCATTTACCTTCCCTTCATGTCCCTTTTCACTCTCTTCCTTTCACCCTTCCCCACTTCCCCTCTCCCCCACTTCCCATGTCCCTCCCCTCTTCCTTCCATACTCCCTCCTTTCCTTAACCTCTCTACCCTCTCCCCTTCCCACCCCACCCCCATATTCCCTCCTCGTTCCACTCCCCCCTCCCCTCACTTCCTCTCCTTCCCTCTTCCCTCCCCTTCTAACTCGATCTCTTCTCCATCCTCTCTAACCATTTCCCATTCTCCTTCAGTCCCTCCACCTCCCGTTCTCTCCCCATTTTACTCCATCTTCCTCCCCACTCCATGCCTTTCCCCTCCCCACCCTAAACCCCCCTCTCCCACTCCCTCCCACGCGCACTCCCTTCCTCTGCCCTCCCCCACCCCCACGGCCTCCCCCTCCCTCCTCTCCCACCCGCACTCCATTCCTCTCCCCTCCCCACCCCACGGCCTCCCCCTCCCTCCTCTCCCACCCGCACTCCATTCCTCTCCCTCCCACCCCACGTCCTCCCCTTCCCTCCTCTCCCACCCGCACTCCATTCCTCTCCCCTCCCGACCCCCTCCCTCCTCCCCTACTCCCCTGCCCTCGACCTCTCCCCTCCCAGCGCCTCCCTTTGATGCCTCAGAAACCGTAAATGAAAAGCGTGAAAGAAACAAAGCGACTGACAACGAAAGAGATGCTTTGTTTCTCTGTAACGAAAGTCAAAGATAAAGGTTGAATCAGCGAAGAAAATTGGTTGGATATTTCAGTTTTCAAGTGATTAGGA
>NC_051406.1:39863830-39863948 GCF_015228065.2 Penaeus monodon | reverse complement strand
CGAGGAATCAAAGCAAAACAAAAAGAAGTTGGTGGGGAAAGAGTCATCAATAGAAATACTTCAAAGGAGGAAAACTTCTTTGATAGTACCTGATGCTATCTCTTCTCGACAAACTCTT
>NC_051406.1:39863438-39863578 GCF_015228065.2 Penaeus monodon | reverse complement strand
CGTAAATGCTGCATCATGGTCGCTGATTTCAATTAAAATAGATCGAGATATCTATAAATCACTGCGCTCTAGCTCCCTTGTCGAGCTCCTATGCATGTAATTTTAATGACACAAAGTTATGCTCCGGAAGACACGCCTTA
>NC_051406.1:39861561-39862604 GCF_015228065.2 Penaeus monodon | reverse complement strand
CTCCAACATACCCCCCCCGCCAATATCTCCTTCCGAGACAGAGGAGGCCGGCGGGTCATCCCCAATTATCGCAAACATTATCTGTGTTATTACGGTGCAGCGACCAAACCTTTAATTAAAGGACGGGTGCCAAGGGGTGCAAGGGGGAGGGGGGAGGAAGAGGGGAGGGTTTGGGGGGGGGAGAGGAAAGGGGGGTAGGAAGAGGGGAGGGTTTGGGTGGGGGGAGAGGAAAGGGGGGAGGAAGAGGGGTGGGGTCCGGGGTGGAGGGGAGGGTGGAGTGGAAGTGGAGAGGAGGAAAGGAGAGGGAAGGGCGAAGGGTAGGGGGAGGAGGAGGGGGAGGGATAGGGTGATGGGTGGGAGGATGATGGGGAGGGGGGTGGATAGGGTAAAGGGGTGAAGGGGAGAAAGGATAGAAGAGAAGGGTAGGGGAGGAGAGGGAGGTGGATGGGGTAGAGAAAGGGAGAGAAAAGAATCAAAAGGGAGATGGGGAAAGAGGGAGGGGAAGATAGGTAGGGTGGGGGTAAAGGGGTAGGAGGGGAGATAGGTAGTGAAAGGAGAGGGTTGAGGAACAAGGAAGAGGGAGATAGATAGGGGAGGGAGAAGGGGAAGAGGGGCGAGAGAGGGTGACTGACGAGCTGGGAGGAGGGGCATTGAAGGGGGAAGTGGGAGACAAACTTGGTCGTGTTCCTGACGAGAGGAGATTTATAGATAAAGTAGGTGGTGGGGATTGAGTGGGGGAGGGGGGGGGGGAAGGGGGAGGGGGACGGAGGGGGAGGGTGATGGAGGGGGAGGGTGATGGAGGGGGAAGGGTGATGGAGGGGGAGGGTAACGGAGGGGGAGGGGGACGGAGGGGAAGGATGACGGAGGGGGGGATGAAGGGTGGAGGGGCAAGGGGGGTGGAGGGTTACAGTAATATAGAATAATAATGAAGATATGTAGAGATAGATGAATGGTGAAGTAAAACAAACAGATGGTTAAAAAGATATGAATTGAAGAAGATTGAAAGCTAGCGAGGCAGGGACTGACATAAATGTATGCATTTG
>NC_051406.1:39860593-39861069 GCF_015228065.2 Penaeus monodon | reverse complement strand
TTATCGAAACCAGACAAGGTGGAGGGGGGGGGGGTTATTTCCACGGGTGACTGTACACCGTAATAAGGTTGTAAGATATGGCTATCATTTCAGCTGAAGGACTCACCCGTTCGGAAACTTATCATCAGCAGATATGTTCTTACTCGTTATTATTACTGATGCAAAGGCTCTCCTCTCGTGTCGCTGTGTAGCTTTTGCATTCAACCAATAAATTACCTGTTTTCCAAAGCTTTGGGTTGAATTTGGCTGTTCTCGGGTGTAAGTGATAGATGGAGATAGATACGGAGGGGTTTGTAATAAGTGTGGATATATTCGTGTCGAAATAAAAGGGAGGTTAGGTTAGATTCGGTGTAATACTGCTTAGGTAAATTTTTGTATTTGATTTGTGGTCAGTTGCTTTTTTTTACTGCATTAGGTGTGATTAGTTACTAGCTGGAAGATTTTTTGAAAGATAGTTATCTGGTTTATCGAATTCT
>NC_051406.1:39860203-39860475 GCF_015228065.2 Penaeus monodon | reverse complement strand
TTCCTTTTTCCCTTTCTTTTCCCCCCTTTTTTCCCTTCCCCTTCCCCTCCTTTTTCCCCCCTCCCCCTTCCTTTTCCCTCTCCCCCCCCCCCTTCTCCCTCCCTTCTCCTTCCCTCTCCCTCTCTTTCTCCTTTCTTTTCTTCATTTCCCCCTTTTTTACCCCCCCCCCCCTTCCCCCTCCCACCCCTTTTCCCCATTTTCCCCCTTCCCTTCCCACCCTTTTTCCCCCCCCCCCCCTTTTTCTTCCCATTCTTCTCCTTTCCCCCATTCCC
>NC_051406.1:39859948-39860146 GCF_015228065.2 Penaeus monodon | reverse complement strand
GGGTGGGGAAAAAACGGGGGGGGGCGGAGCAAAAAGGGGGGGGGGAGGGGGGCGCAGGCAAAACAAAAAAAAAGGCCCGGGGGAAAAACCGGGGGGGGGGAAAGGAAAAGGAAAGGAGAAAAGGGGAAGGAAAGGGGGAAAAAAAAAAAAAAAAGGGGGGAAAGAAAAAAGGGAAGGGGGGGAGAAAAGGGGGAAAAA
>NC_051406.1:39859001-39859453 GCF_015228065.2 Penaeus monodon | reverse complement strand
GAGTTAGGGGGGTTAAGAGAGCTTCAGAAAAAGGGACAAGGGGGAAAAAAAAAAAATAAAGGGAAAAAATAGGGGGTTAAAAAAGGAGGGAAAAGTGGGAAATGAGGAAGGGGGGGGTCAGGCCAAGGGGGGGGGCAGAAGGGAAGCGGAGGAGGAAGAGGAAAAAGAGAGGGAGGGAGAAAAAAGAGAGAAAGGGAGAGGGGGAGGAGAGGGGAGAGGGAGGGGGGGGTGGGGGGGAGCGGAGAAAGGAAAAGGAAAAAGGGAAAAGAAAGGGGAAAAGAAAGGGAGAGGAGAGGAGAGGAAGGGGAGAGGGAGGGGGAGAGGGAAGAGGGGAGAGGAAAAAAGGAGAAAAGGAGAGGAGAAAGGGAAGGGGAAAAGAAAAAGGAAAAAAAGAAAGGGGGAAAAAGGTTGAAAGGAAAAAAAGGTTTTTGTTTTTTTGGAAGGGATGTAGA
>NC_051406.1:39857288-39857833 GCF_015228065.2 Penaeus monodon | reverse complement strand
GAAGGAGAGCGAAGGATGGGGCAGATAATTAGGCGAGCGAACGATAATTAAACGCGGATTCACATTCACCGATTTGATAAGGCGAGTAGCATCTCGCAGAAGCAATATTTTCTTAAGCCTGGGCCCCTCAAGACGGCCCCGTACGTTCTTCGAGGCCCCGGATGTGAATCCGCCCCTTTCGCGAACGCCCAAACATCCCCTTTTTTCACGCTCCTTTCAGCTCGTTACGGAGCTGAGAAGCTTTTTTTATTTTTGTAAAGATCTTGCGTGATTGTCCCAGTTTATTTTCCCGGATTTATAAATTTGCCGTAATCCCCGCCATTTAAAAGAGGATTTAAATTCTTTTTTTAGTCATTTGAATGACCATTTTGGTCCTCGGACTGAATCGCTTTTTTTAGCTTTTATTTTCTGCCTTGTTTGTATCGGCTTTTAAATTATTTATGCCGCGGGGGGGGTCGCGGATGCTGCCCAGGCTGGCGTGGACAGATGACGTTTGGGTTTTTGGGGATAAATTTGTTTAGGAGAAAAAGAAATTAATTTGGAAA
>NC_051406.1:39856789-39857174 GCF_015228065.2 Penaeus monodon | reverse complement strand
GAAGTAATCTTTTGGAATTTTTTGGAGATGAGGGAAAATAGGGTTATGTTTTTTTTTTTTTTTAATTTAAAAAAAAAATATGGTGTTTATTAATAAGTGAAGTTTTAAAAGTGAAGAGTAGGGGGTTTCTTAAGATATTTTTTCTATCGTATGTATCTCCGCCTCAGAAAAAAGGGGGGGCTTTTCCCAAAACCCCCCTGTTTTTTTGTATAAAAATGGTGTAAAAAGTTGTTAAAATTTTCACATACAGATCAAAGTTACTAGATGTTATTCGGAATTCGAAATTTTTTTTTTGGGGGCACCTTTTTGCCTTTTCTTTTTTTTGTTTTTTTGTTTTTTTTTGTCTCTCTTTCTGTTATTTTTTCTCTTTTTTTCGCCCCGGGGG
>NC_051406.1:39856275-39856445 GCF_015228065.2 Penaeus monodon | reverse complement strand
TTTTTTCCTTTTTTTCTTATAATTTCCTTTGAACGTCGCACGCCGCTTCAACAAAATTTTCTTTTCTTTTTCATAGATTTCTTCTCCCATTTTTTTTTGATTATTTTTCTTCTCCCTCTTTTAATTTTTCGTTTTTCTTTTTTCTTTCTTCCCCCTTCCATCGACTTTTT
>NC_051406.1:39855879-39856073 GCF_015228065.2 Penaeus monodon | reverse complement strand
CCCTCCACCCTTTTTAGTGACCATGACCTTCAGGGGAAAAACGAGGGAAAGCCACGCAACAAAGGTTACAAAGATTCCCTTTTTTTGTCTACGGGAAAAATAATAATCGTTTTTTTTTTTTTTTTACGGAGAAAAATAAGGGGCTTTTATCCCCCTTTTTTTGATGGAGGGGGGGAACCAAATATTTTAGCCCC
>NC_051406.1:39855711-39855846 GCF_015228065.2 Penaeus monodon | reverse complement strand
AAGAACAAACAAATGATGGAGAAGACAGATAATAAGGCGATAAAAAAATAGAAAAGAGGGATTAGCGTTTTTAAAAAAGGGAAAGAAAAAGAGGGGGTGAAGATAAAAGCGAAGAAGCCACAAAAAGACAGACTG
>NC_051406.1:39854190-39854476 GCF_015228065.2 Penaeus monodon | reverse complement strand
GGTTTTCATATCACAGAAAAAAAAACAGTAATGAACGTGACCCGACACAACACACCGTGGCGGAGCGTGGCCGAGAGCGCAGGCAAGACGGGGTAATGACTCAGATCTGAATGCTCAGCCTGGGTTCTCTTAAGGCCAAAGGAACAGGAGAAACGAAGGACATTTCGCGGCGACTTATTTTCAAAAAAAAAAAATTCCCAAGTTTCTTTTTAAGTCTCCTCTCTGCATTTCGGAATGTTGTTGTTGGTTGCATGCGCTCTACACACACGTAGGAAAAAATAGGGAG
>NC_051406.1:39853487-39853655 GCF_015228065.2 Penaeus monodon | reverse complement strand
TTAGAGTTAGAGAGCTTCATCTGTTTATTCAGCTGTCTATCTACAGCATCTATCTCCCTCACTCACTGCTGATCCATAATCCATGTTAACAGCGAGGGAATCAAGTTGAAATGAACGAACTGCTGTTATGCTTTTATTTCGGTCCATTTTTCCAGATGTCATGAATGC
>NC_051406.1:39851909-39852465 GCF_015228065.2 Penaeus monodon | reverse complement strand
TTCGATTAGGCGCACGATTTTTAAGGCGATCAATCTCCACGAAGAAGGAAGGCATCGCAGAAAGGACAGCAAATTTTCTTAAGCTTGGCCTTCTCAAGGACGGCGGCGCGATATCGTTCTTCTGCCCAGACGGTGATGAATCTTTCGCCGCCCTTAACGCGCTAACCGAACGCCTCAATACATCCGCTTATCTTCACGCTCCTTGACAGCTCGCTTACGATGCAGCTGCAGAAGCTTGTTTTATTATGTAAAGCATCATCTGCGTGATTCGTCCCAGTTTATTTTCCCGGATTTATAAATTTGCCGTAATCCCCGCCATTTAAAAGAGGATATATTCTTATTTTATGTCATTCTGAATGATCCATCTTGGTCCTCGGACTGAATCGCTTTTTCTGCAGCTTTGATTTACTGCCTTGTTTGCTTACTCGCGCTTTAAGCTTTATTTATTGCCGCGTGTGGGGTCGCGAGATGCTGCCGAGGCTGAGCGTGTGACAGATGACGTTGCTGTTCTTGGAGATAATTAGTTGAGGAGAAAAAGACAATTAATTCTGGAACA
>NC_051406.1:39851500-39851783 GCF_015228065.2 Penaeus monodon | reverse complement strand
GAAGTTAATCGTTTTGGAATTATTTGGAGATGAGGGAGTATGGGTTAGATTTTTTTTTTTTTTATTAATGTTAAAAAAGATCATGGTGTTGATTAATAAGTGAAGTTAATATGTGAAGATGTAGTGAGTTACTTAAGATATTTTATCTATCGTATGTATCTCCGCCTCAGAAAAGGGGGGACGTACCCACACTCCCTGTTTTCTGTATAAATATTGGTGTAAAAAGTTGTTAAAATTGTCACATACAGATCAAAGTTACTAGATGTTATTCCGGAATTCGAAA
>NC_051406.1:39850449-39850657 GCF_015228065.2 Penaeus monodon | reverse complement strand
AACCCTCTCACCTTTCTCAGTGACCTATGACCTCTCAGGTGTAAATCGAGACACGCCCACGCAACAAAGGTTACAAAGATTCCCTTTTATCGTCTCACGGTAAAAATAATAATCGTTTTTTTTTTTTTTTCACGGGAGAAATAATAAGGTGGCTTTTATCCCCGTTTTCTATGCATTGGAGGGGGAGAACCGAAATATTTTATGCCCG
>NC_051406.1:39850262-39850412 GCF_015228065.2 Penaeus monodon | reverse complement strand
AAGAACAAACAAATGATGGTAGAATGACAGATAATAAGGCGATAAAGAATAGATAGATGAGGCGATTAGCTGTTTAAAAGAGATGGAAGAGATAAAAGAGATGGGTAGATAGATAAAAGCGATAGATAGATCCACAAAATAGACAGACTG
>NC_051406.1:39850043-39850110 GCF_015228065.2 Penaeus monodon | reverse complement strand
GAACTTGATAGACAGTCACCTTTAAGAATCACCTGCGAATTATTTTTAGGTGAAATATTTTATTGAT
>NC_051406.1:39849738-39850006 GCF_015228065.2 Penaeus monodon | reverse complement strand
CAGTGATATAGGAGATAGTGAGGAGTAACAATGAGAGAGAGAAAGAGGAAGGATGTAAGAAGGAAAAGAGAACAAGAAAAAGGAGAAGAGAATAAAGATGTAGACAGAGAAAAGAATATCAGGTTTTCGAAATTTTCGGATTATCCAAAAAAAGAAAAAAAGGAGTAAACAAAAAAAAAAAAAAAAAGGAAGAAGAAAGAGAGAACAAAGAAAAATTAAAAATGAAAAAATCAAGAAAGAGACAGAATGCGAAAAACAAATAAAAAAA
>NC_051406.1:39848812-39849013 GCF_015228065.2 Penaeus monodon | reverse complement strand
CCGCAGCAGCGAAACGGCGGCGGCGACCCTGACCGTCAGAACGACCGCCTCGTGAAGATCGCTGTTCGTTCCGAGGGTGTCCTCTGATTGCCCAACGGATCCGCCAGATTAAATTTTGCCCCGCGCGCCCAAGTGCCACTCGACATCTCAAGTGATATTCTAAATCAGGATTCGAGCCTCACTCCGAGTGGCTTTAAAAGG
>NC_051406.1:39848296-39848375 GCF_015228065.2 Penaeus monodon | reverse complement strand
ACAAAAGAGTGATGGTGGGGGTGGCTCCGGCGATGTGAAACTTGGGGCCAAACACAGGCGCCCTTGTTGGTATTAATGG
>NC_051406.1:39848045-39848249 GCF_015228065.2 Penaeus monodon | reverse complement strand
CTTAATTAGGGGAAGGAGGGCAGGTCGGTGGGGGTGAGGGGAGGATAGGAAAGAGGGAATTGGGCGTATGAAAGAGGGAAAAAGATAGGAAGAAGAGAATGGGAAAAGAGAATAATGAAAAATAAAAGAAGAAAAGGAAGAAGTGATGGGGAAGTGGGCAGTGGAGGAGGGGGGGGAAGGGGGTTGGGGAAGAGCTTACACAGG
>NC_051406.1:39847360-39847484 GCF_015228065.2 Penaeus monodon | reverse complement strand
CTCAGAATAGGTAAAGGTAGAAGGAGGAATGGGTGATAATAATGGAGAGGAAAAGTGGATGACGATAATAAGAAGAAGGAGCGAATGAGAATGATAAGGAGGAGCAACGAATGATGGTGACGAG
>NC_051406.1:39846884-39847246 GCF_015228065.2 Penaeus monodon | reverse complement strand
CAGAGGCCGCCGCTGATGATCCAAGGAGAGCTAATTAATGGCTGGTTTGCTCATTAAGCTATGACGTCACATAAGCATCCGACTGCTCCTCCCAAACGTCGTCTAATAATATCATTTGTACGAGACGACCTTCGTGATTAATAACGGTCCTGATATGCGACATCCGCTTTAATTGAAACAGCTCAAGAGGGAATCAGAAAGAGGAATGATCTGAGGGGAAAAAAACAAATAGCGAGAGTTTATACGTGGTCATTTTAAGACACGTTTGCAATGGCTACCGTCCGAAGGCTTTCTCCTTTGCGGTTGCAGAGTGGAAAAGAGAGCGAATTTTCCACGGCTCACGGAGGGGTATTTACATAAAG
>NC_051406.1:39846076-39846269 GCF_015228065.2 Penaeus monodon | reverse complement strand
GAAAACAGATGTGACTGTTGCATGAAGAAGAGAGGATAAACGAGAGGGAGAGCAGGGGGTGGGGGGAGGGGGGAAGAGGAAGCAGCAGATTGATATTGCAACAAGGATAGAAAAAAAGCTTGCAGTGTTTGCTTGCATCGCTGTGCTCACCGTCCATCATTGAAGACAAATACCGAACTGAATGAAGTGTGAT
>NC_051406.1:39844658-39845942 GCF_015228065.2 Penaeus monodon | reverse complement strand
ACTGTAGGCGATTGAAAGAGGGTGGTTATGTGGGGGAGGGGGGGTGAAGAAAGGGTTAAGTGATGGGGCTCGAGGGTGGGGGTATATGTGGGGGTGAAGGAGGGGTCATTAAGTGTGGGGGTGAAAGAGGGGTCATTAAGTGTGGGGGTGAAGGAGGGGTCATTAAGTGTGGGGGTGAAGGAGGGGTCATTAAGTGTGGGGGTGAATGAGGGGTCATTAAGTGTGGGGGATGAAAGAGGGGTTATTAAGTGTGGGGGTGGAGGTTAGGGACAAAGAGAGGGACGAAAGAGGGATTATTGAATGTAGGATTCTGTAGGGGTGAAAGACGGATTATCAAATGCAGGAGGTTGGAGGGTGGGGAATGCATGGGGCGGGGGGGGGTAGACAAAAAGTAACAGAAAAATTATTAAATCAAAGGAGTGGGTTGTTTTGTGGGGGTTAATGACTGGGGTTATTAAATGAAATAAAAGTAGGAGTTAAGAAAGGAGAAGGTATTAGGGATTTGCGTAACGGAGGGCATTTACGTTTAAGGGGATAAGGGGGAGGAGGGTAGAGGAGTAGAGGGGTAGGAGGGAGGGGGGTAGAGGAGTCGCTACATTCTTCTGAATTAGTGCTAAAAATATGACAAAAAAAAAATATCATGCTCTATATATAATAGGATGTCATCTGTTTATTTTTCCTGGCGGTTTGTTATTATTGATTTCTGCGGGTGATTGATTCTGTTCGAGGAATAAGGTAAACACTTTTTTTCATATATATGTATGCAAAAATATATTTAACAAATATACAAAAATAGCTTAAATTTGGAGCACGCAGTAGTTAGGTATGGTAGAGCATGCAGAGGTATAGTAGAACATGCAAATGTATGGTAGAGCACGTGTAGGTATGGTAGAACACGCGCAGGTATGGTAGAATATATATGGATATGGTAGAGCACGCAAAGATATGGTAGAGCTCGTATGGATATGGAAAGGCACGTCCAGATATGGAAGATCACGCAAAGATTTGGTAGAGCACGAGCAGGTATGGCAGAGCACACAAAGGTATGGGAGAGCAGGCCAACCACGCGGGCCAAGCAGACCAAACAGAAATATGCGCTCGAGTCTGCGCCAAAGAGAGTCAGCAAATATCAGTCAACCTCACTTCAAAGAGGCTGAGGTTGCGTGAAGCGAAGACCGGAGCCAAGTGCCCGACCGCACGGGAATTGCCTCCGACTTCACAGTTATGGCGAGGAGTCGAAGCGTTTCGGGTTGACGAGTCGGACGTGACAAACCAATGAACCCG
>NC_051406.1:39844438-39844551 GCF_015228065.2 Penaeus monodon | reverse complement strand
CTATCGCCAAAACAGCAAAGAAAACTACATAAATTCATTAAAAAAACATTAAATAAAGCCAAATAGATATAATAAAAAAAACAAAAGCAAGATTTATAATCCACAGACAGAAC
>NC_051406.1:39844083-39844305 GCF_015228065.2 Penaeus monodon | reverse complement strand
CGAACAAAAGCCTGGTGGTGTCAGCGAACAAACAATATAGTGATAACTTTGGTGTTAACTTAAACTTGGGATTAGAACAGAGAGAGAAATAACACGGCGGAGAAGTCGTCGGGTTGTCACGTAAAATTGGCGCAGGTTGTTGATGAACGAAACACAAGCTGAAGATCCCTTGAACCTACAATTTTCTCTGTTAGTTGTAACTGCTTTCTGGTGGAATAAAGA
>NC_051406.1:39843025-39843368 GCF_015228065.2 Penaeus monodon | reverse complement strand
GCGGAAAAGGGGGGGGGGGTTACTGGCAGGAGCGGGAAGCGGGGATGGAGGGAGGGAGGGGGTGATGGGGGAGGGAGGGGAAGGGGGGAGGGAGGGGGCGATGGGAGAGGGAGGGGAAGAGGAGAGGGAGGGGGCGATGGGAGAGGGAGGGGAAGGGGGGAGGGAGGGGCGATGGGAGAGGGAGGGGAGAGGGAGGGGAAGGGGGGAGGGAGGGAAGTTCGTCGGTAATAGTGTGCGAACTTCTCCGTAATTATGTTTGGAGAATCTCGTTGGGAAAAGTTTTTGCCAATCTTAATGTTAATATAGTCTTCAAAAATTGACTTAGGCGTCTTCGAACGTTGCA
>NC_051406.1:39842558-39842656 GCF_015228065.2 Penaeus monodon | reverse complement strand
GTCGTGTCCCTGCCAATGGCAACACTGAAGCGTCAATTCCTTTTTGTGAAAAAATATCATTTGTCATACTTACTCAGTGTTGATAAACTCCACTGTCT
>NC_051406.1:39842307-39842473 GCF_015228065.2 Penaeus monodon | reverse complement strand
TCTGATCTTAAGATTACGTCATTATCGCTCACCTTGAGAAGTCCTACAAATCATTTTTTTTTCTTTCACTTTTTTTGTGTGTTTTCTCTCTGTTCCTTGGTTATTCGTTTCTTCCTCTTTATTTTACTATTCATATATCGTTCATTGATCTTTTCTCTGTCTGTTT
>NC_051406.1:39842163-39842237 GCF_015228065.2 Penaeus monodon | reverse complement strand
ATACACTAACCCTTCTCTATTTTTTCTTGTTTATTGCTCTCCTTTGTCTGCCTTTCTTCGTTTTCCTTCCATAT
>NC_051406.1:39841985-39842080 GCF_015228065.2 Penaeus monodon | reverse complement strand
CTGTGTCTATTTTTCTTGTAATTTTCATTTGCCTCCTGTCCGTGTTTTTGTACGTGCTTTAGTTCACGTTTATGTGTAGAGCTGCTTCTTTTTGT
>NC_051406.1:39841369-39841744 GCF_015228065.2 Penaeus monodon | reverse complement strand
TTGTGCGCTAGTGCATCTCTGTCTGTGCGCATCTCCACTCTGTCACTCCGTCTCATCTCCTCGTCTCGACTCCTTTGTTGCGAAATCATCTTCTAAGTCATTTGCATATTTGATTATCCGGATTTTTCGAGACTCCTTAGAGAAACTCCTGAATACAAGATTAAACGGAATTTCATTTTAAGACTGTTTCAACAACAATTACGGGAAGACATGAGCTTGCATACATACAGAGGAATAAATCATACTCACGCACACACGTTTATACGTACACAAACACAGACGTATGTGCACAAGAAAAGGAAATACTTACATGCAAACTCTTAATCCTACATGTATGTCCAAAGTGCACACATATGCACGCAAACAACCCACAAA
>NC_051406.1:39840416-39840877 GCF_015228065.2 Penaeus monodon | reverse complement strand
TCACCAAAACTCCATAAAACACAATGGAAGCGAAGGAGACTCCTCCCTTTCCCTCCGCTCCTCATAGTATCCTTACCTCCTTCCTTTCACTCCCTTCTTCACCCTTCTTTCCACCCTCTTCATCCCCCGTTTCTCTCCTTTTCCCTCCATCCTTACCTCCTCTCCTTTCCCTCCACCCTCCCTCTCTCCTCTTACCCTCCATCTCCATCTCCTCTTCTTCCCTCCTATCATCATCCTCCCTTTCTCTCCTCCCAACTTTCCCCCCCGGCTCGTTTTGTTCCGAATTTGGTAGCGTTGGTACCCCGAGTACTCTGGCGTGAAGACAATTTATTTTTGTATCGCTTGCGGCAATGGATGTCTTCGATTATTGCGGATTAAAGAGGGATTTCTTCGGCGGTTTCGAGGCGGGAGAAACGCAAGGTTCGCGGGCCTTGGGAGACACGGGGGGAAACGGGATTATT
>NC_051406.1:39839845-39840204 GCF_015228065.2 Penaeus monodon | reverse complement strand
CTCTTGTGCTTAAGTCGACGAGAGTAACGGGTTTATTTGGTTTTAGCTATGTTTTATTTTCTGCGTAATTCTTTTATTTTATTTTATTTTGATAATTTTTTCATTTCTTTTGTTTTCCGATTTTCTTGTTTGTTTGTTTGTTTTCTTCCTTTTATTTTCTGAATTTCCATTTTTATTCAGTTTTTTTTCTCATTAATTTTTTCTTCTTCTTCTTTTCCTATCTGTTCTTGACCTTTTCCCATTTCTGTTTTTCTTCTCTTTTTCCAGTGACCCTCATTCGCAACGTCCTTTTTCTTTATCAACATGCTAATCCAACTTTCATTTTTTTTCAAGCTTATAACATGATTTATTATTCCGTT
>NC_051406.1:39838672-39839273 GCF_015228065.2 Penaeus monodon | reverse complement strand
CGCCGGTCGAGCGGAGTCTTTGAGCAGGAAGCCATAAAATTGTCTTATTACGAACAGCAAGGTTGAGTGGGTAAAGCTGAAGGGGGAGGAGGAGGAAGGGAGAAGGGGTGGAGGGAGGAGGAGGAAGGGAAAAGGGTGGAGGGAGGAGGAGGAAGGGAGAAGGGGTGGAGGGAGGAGGAGGAAGGGAGAAGGGCTTGGGGAAGGGCTAGGGAAAGGGAGAGGAGGGGGAAGAGATGGGGAGGAGGGGAGAAAAAGGGGAAGAGATTGGAGGGAGGCGAGAAAGAGGGAATGGGTCCGGGAGGGGGGAGAAAGAGGGAAGGAGTGGGTTTGGGGGAGAAAGGGGTCAGGGGGAGGGAGAGAAAAGGGGAAGGAGCGTGGGAGGGGGGAGGAGAGAAAGGGAGAAGGGTGAAAGGGAGAAAAGGGGAAGGGGGAGACAGGGGGAAGGGGTGAGTGGAGGGCGAGAATGGGGGAAAGGAGAGGGGGGGAGAGGAGAGAGAGGCTGCATGTCTTATGGTGACTTATTTTCATTGGCCAACTAATGTTTATAAATTACATGCCTGGTTTAAAAATGTATATGTAAAAAGCTCATGCAGTGTTCGAG
>NC_051406.1:39838032-39838379 GCF_015228065.2 Penaeus monodon | reverse complement strand
TAAACTCTTGGACCTACATTTCTTTTCTCTTTTATTAATAAAGCTTTTCCGTGTTTCCGGTCCGCTACGCTGCAGTCGGCGCCGCGATTGATTTTCAGTGGGAACCGATACCCATTACAGCTTTCGGTCTGTACTGGAAACCGGATTTCAAGCCAGGGGCCCGCGAACAGCGCCATCTATTGCGGTTATTTATTGGTCTCCGAGGTATAGTTTTCTGATAATAACAACCAACAATATCAGATTGTGAGTGAGTGAACGATCAATTAAGGAGACAGAAGCGGTAGGGAGGGACAGACTTCGGTGCCTTGCCTCTCGTTGTCTCGTTGTGGATGATTGTGCCTTGCGTG
>NC_051406.1:39837698-39837970 GCF_015228065.2 Penaeus monodon | reverse complement strand
CTCTCGTTTCATCTCCTTTCCTCTCGCTTTATTGCCTTTGCTCTCGCTTTATCTTCGTTTCTTTCGTTCAGTCCCCTGATCTCTCACTTTATCTCCTTTATGCTCGCTTTATCTCTATTTCTTTTGCCTTTTCTTCTTTTGCTGTCTCTTTCTCCTTTTCTCTAGTATCACCTTTTCTTTCCCTCTCGATTTTTTTCTCATTTTTTCTCATTTTATTTCCCCTTTCTCTCTCTTTATCTCATTTTCTCTCGCTTTATCTACCTTTTTTCTCG
>NC_051406.1:39837372-39837559 GCF_015228065.2 Penaeus monodon | reverse complement strand
GTTAGTGGGTGTTCTTGTAAAGGGAAATACGACGATATGCAAATCTGATGCACCACGTGTTATGAGATCCCTCCCTGCCGTGTTGTTTACTTACTTGTTTGGCTCAACTTTACCCTTGTTTAACAGTTATAACCCTTTTGGTATATCTTAGTTCTGATCAAATGACAAACTTTCAAGAGAGTTAACT
>NC_051406.1:39836876-39836997 GCF_015228065.2 Penaeus monodon | reverse complement strand
CCACACCATCATGGGGTAGGGGTGGGGGCAAAGGGGGTGGGGTGAGAGGTTGTGCGTGTCATGGGTTTAAGGAAATGCGCGGAGATTATCATATTTCTTTTGATTTGTTATCATCATTACT
>NC_051406.1:39836339-39836405 GCF_015228065.2 Penaeus monodon | reverse complement strand
CATGTTGGAATGTCTTTTAAAGGGATTCCTACCCGGTGATAATGTCTCATACATATGAAAATTATG
>NC_051406.1:39835939-39836194 GCF_015228065.2 Penaeus monodon | reverse complement strand
GTGACCCAAATATATGAATGTGTATAAAAAACAAACAGACAAAGAAAGAAATAGAGAATGATAAGCATATGTTTTGATATCTGGGATTATGAACTGTATGTTTGGATATACTTTAATCCAACAATTCCTGTTTGGATTTTCGTGCATATATCATATCACAGGCTTATTCTGCATGGGTTTGGAGGGCCGTTTAATGCCAAGTTTGGTCTTACGAATCGTGACTTTCTTGGGAGAAGAATGGTGTCACGGGGGTTA
>NC_051406.1:39834303-39835562 GCF_015228065.2 Penaeus monodon | reverse complement strand
GAGAGAGAGAGTGACAGACAGACAGACAGATAAGAAAGAAGAGACGGAGGAGAGGGAACAGAATACTTGAGGATTTTAGTCTTACGAGCAATCCTGTTAACAACATACCATAAGGTGACAATATATATATCATGCCTCCTCTTTTAATCTTTTTAAATCCAGATTGACGAGAGACACGACCTTGGTCACCGAGAAGACGTAAATTTGTGGCACATAATGACGATAAAAAAGGATGTGTTATTTGTGTAACCTAAACGGAATTTGGTAGTTAGGCTTACGTAATAAAAGAAGGATTTTTTTTTTAGCCAATGGCCTTGTTTTTGCAATGAGCAATATGCAAATAATGTCTTTCGTCATGTTGATGTTTCTCACACGGACGAAGATTTAGACAATAACTTTGGCAACCAGCGTTTTAAAACCTTATATGGGAAAAATAGGAGAAAAGAAAAACAAATTCTGGGCTTGTTGAACTGTATTTTAATTGTAAAAAAAAACTATTTTGATTGCAATCTGTCCCTCAAACGAAGACTGAACAACTAATCCTTTTTAATCTTAAACAAAAATAAAACGCTAAGAGGCCCAAGGAATGATCCCTGAAGCACGCCAAAATGTAATTAGGTGTAGCCATTCACAGGCAGGAAATCTGGACAACCAAATTATTAGAAAAATATCCCACGTATCTCAGCTGGGACGTGGCTTAGTGTAGTCTTTCATATAGGCAACTGGAGATCCCTGTTTTGTCAAGCGTAGCAGCTGATTCGAGACTTAATTTTCTGTGAAGTCTCAGTAGGAAAAGAGGTACACGATACGAATACGTCATCATACATATGACCCAAAAATATATATGATAAAGCGGGAAGAAGAAATACGAGATAAATCATCCACATCTTTCCCTAGAAGGAGGTTCCTTTAGCCTAGATACTCGCCGTTTGGATGAAACATTCCGAAGAAGACACTAAATCTGTGAATACAATTAAGGGGCCGGGACGAGAAGGAGGCAGAGCCAGTCTCCAGGGCCCTGTTGGCACGCCGGCTGTAAATACTTGCAAGATGCAGCCTCCAGCACTTCTCTGGCTCATTAGGGTGTCCGCGGGAGTAAATATTTGTCTTCTCTCACAGCCCATTGGCGTTGGGAAAATCCGAAAAGTCCTCACCTGATTTTCGGCCGAAGGTAGTTTGTGTCTTTTTTTTTTTTTTTTTTTTTTTACTTCTTGTTTTTCACTTATCTTTTTTTAAGCTTTTCTTGCTTTTTTATTATG
>NC_051406.1:39834140-39834219 GCF_015228065.2 Penaeus monodon | reverse complement strand
TCTTTTTTCTTACCTTTTTTCCTTTACTTTTTTAACCATTATCGTTGTTATAAAAGATGTTGGAGTAACTTTTATTGAT
>NC_051406.1:39833898-39834033 GCF_015228065.2 Penaeus monodon | reverse complement strand
AATAGATATAGGGTACCTGTCTGGTGCCTGTACGTGTGATTTACAACCGAGGTATTAAGTGCCAGCTGTAAAATATTGGTGCTGATTCTATGAAAATGATAAAAATAAATTGAAATTAATAAGTTGCTAAATAAA
>NC_051406.1:39832821-39833818 GCF_015228065.2 Penaeus monodon | reverse complement strand
GAGCTTTAAAATGAATAAATTGATCAATAAAAAATAAGTAACCTCTACCCAGTAAGAGGGTACGACACACACACGCTAAAATATCTCTCGATTTACACTGATTTATAGCATGTTCAACAATCAACGATTCAAACATGACTCATCATAAACAGGCGAGCGAATCTGAGGCAACGTCGGCCGGTTGAGTTGATGGCCGGTGCAATTTGTAAGTTTGATGAGATTAATGTTGCATTTTGTGGCGAGTCGTGTTGCAGTAGCCCCCCTGTCTTCGCTGTGCATGTTAATTTGCTTGCAGAGTGCGTTGCAGCTTTGTTGTTGGTTAAGTGGTAAAGGTAACGATTTTAAGACATTTTAAAGTTGTTGATTGTCTGGCGATCATTTTTTACTTGATTCCTTTTTACCTTTTGTGTTTTTGCTGTTATATTTTAAAGAGGGTTGAGAGGTATTTAAGAGAGGATATTTGCATGCATGATTCGTGTTTTTTACATATAATTGGAGTAGTTTTATCATCATTCTCGTCATTATTATCGCTACTATTAATACTTTTTACCTTTCTGATTGTTTCTCCCTTGTTTCTATCATATTGCATCACTAAAGAGAGAGATATCTAAAAATAATAATAACGCTAAAACATAAAAAATAGGATAAAATCTCATACGAAATGAAGTACAAAAACGAAAAAAAAAATGTTAGAAAACGCGTCATGAGTGAATTATAAAAAAAGGGAAAGATAATCATAATAAATCTTTTGGCTACAGCGTGCTCTACATTTTAACTAAAGCTTCTGCAGCTGCATCGTAAGCGAGCTGTCAAGGAGCGTGAAGATAAGCGGATGTATTGAGGCGTTCGCGTAAGCGGCGGATTCATCATCCGGGGCTCGAAGAACGATACGCCGCCGTCTTGAGAGGCCAAGGCTTAAGAAAATATTGCTTCTGCGAGATGCTACTCGCCTTATCAATCGGTATTAATGCTTTGCGCAATTGCGCTCGCCTTCGAT
>NC_051406.1:39832624-39832721 GCF_015228065.2 Penaeus monodon | reverse complement strand
TTCTTGTTTTTTCCTTTTTATTGCCAGTTTCATGTTATTCTTTTACCTCTTCCCTTCATTCGTATTTCTGTGTATTATGTCTTCTCCGTTTGCTGCC
>NC_051406.1:39832415-39832567 GCF_015228065.2 Penaeus monodon | reverse complement strand
TGGATACTGAATGCATAAACACGCACCATTAAATTTAAACTATGAATGTGTCACTATTCCTGTATATATGTATGTGTTTTTCTTTAGCAATTCTTGTCAAGAGTAATCTGGTGGCTTTTTTTTTTTTTTTTGGTCAGAATGGCTGAATAAAA
>NC_051406.1:39831440-39831574 GCF_015228065.2 Penaeus monodon | reverse complement strand
TAGAAATCCCCGACAAGCTACAATGCAAATCTTTCCCCCGGTCCTTCTTTGCATAACTTCATTACCTTTCCTGACGACAATCACGGCCCGATATTTCACACTCTTGACTCGTTACCGCTTTCCTCGATCGGTCC
>NC_051406.1:39830317-39830442 GCF_015228065.2 Penaeus monodon | reverse complement strand
CTGCCATCGCTTTTCCTTTGTGTCGCTGAGGGCGTGTTTGTAACCCCAGCGCGTCATGAGGATGCAGCTTCTTCTTCTCTCTTACTTGTGTGAATCTCAGACGCTTCGATTCCGGGATATGTGAG
>NC_051406.1:39828736-39829244 GCF_015228065.2 Penaeus monodon | reverse complement strand
CGTGTGTTTTTTACTTTTTGATAAGTGAGACATTTTCCCTTTCATGAAAACATTAGAGAGATCACAAAAAAACTCGCTCTCTCTTTCATACAGAGTTGTGCAGCATCATGAAGTGTTGCAATTGAAATATTATTAACGATGAATATAGAAATGTTTTTGTTCATATATGAATACAACTATGATTAATAAATCTAGTGTACCTGTAGTTGCATTTCGTATTGAAAATGAAGCCTGTGTTTATATTTGCGCATTTCCCCCCCACATAATTGTTAAAATGATTATACGGACTGGGAATCAAATTAATCCACAGCAAAATTCATAAGCTTAACAGATTTGTAATTAAGGGTCAGTTATCATCATTGAGAGCATTCTACACATTAAAAGACTCTCTTGCATTTTGAAATTGTAATTAATTGCAGTGCCATCATTCAGTTGATTACTAGCATATGCTAACACCAATGTGACTGACTGCGCTTTACTCCTTATGTGATTAACTTCATGTCAAATA
>NC_051406.1:39827498-39827622 GCF_015228065.2 Penaeus monodon | reverse complement strand
GTTAAAGCGTAGAGATTAAATTAAGTATATTCCATAGTGTGCGTCATGCTGAAAAGAAGAGGCCCTTGGTAAAAGTCTAGATTTCACGACAGTTGTCTGGTTCTGGTCATATATAAGCCGTTGC
>NC_051406.1:39826877-39827477 GCF_015228065.2 Penaeus monodon | reverse complement strand
TCCACGTGTGTAAATTTATCGTAGTGAGATCCTCAAGATTATATGTAATGATTTTTTCCCTTATAACAAGAGGCCAGATTTCGTAGGTCTACTAATTGCTTGTAACATACCTCAACTAGACAGTCTACCTGTTTACCTCGTTAGAGATACACACATCCGATGGTATGCTGAATTTACGTCCGGGAAGATAAATTTTACAGAATTATCTAAACATATATATATAAAGAATAAAATAGGTATGAGAAAATCACAAAAAAAAGAAATACTCTTAACCATAGATACATTAGATTTTCTCTTGTTTTTTAGTACTGACCTGGTTCGAGCCCCACCTCCACAAACAGTGTTGTTCATATAACACAGGAAGTCCTTTAGTAAAGCACTAATATATATGCACTCAAAGCTTTCAAAGTGGTTACTGATATTAGCCTTAAGTGTCCCTTAGATGCTCCAAAGGGAACAGTGCCTCTTATATACGTGTTTATTTATGTTCGGGGACTCTATAAAATGGGGGACTGTTCTTGCTAGACTCTACTTAGAGCTGCATGTAGCTGGGGAGTTCCTTATAAAAGAGGGATTTTCATTCTCACGTGTATCTGGTCG
>NC_051406.1:39826329-39826844 GCF_015228065.2 Penaeus monodon | reverse complement strand
TGTGTACTTAAACATCAGTGGGATTTGGCAATTCCTACAAGATGCTATGCCATTATTCAATATCATAGCATAAATAGATGGTATGTGTGTTAATGTCGTTTTTGTTGACATGGTTACACCGAGTAAGAATTGTTTGTTCTGTATATTTTCAAATACGTAAGATTAGCAAAATGGAAGGTTATGGTTGTTGTCATGGTTACACAAATGCGCTTGGTTTTATTCACTTTCCCTCTTATCTATTTCTTATTCCTTGTATACGGCGAGGTAGGGGTATGATAAGCTATTTCCGTGGCAGATCAGCTGTTGAGAATCTAGCAAGTGTAGTATTAATGGTGCGATTTCAGATTGGAAATTAGCTTAGTGGCTTCAGTCTAATGCATATTTTATCTCTAATTAACTACGAAATCGGGATCCCTAAATGTTATAGCCTGATATTTGTGGAAGAAATCATGTAGGTGAAACGTGGAGTTGGCTGTCCGTAGAGTGATGGCGCGGGATTTTTTTATTTATTTATT
>NC_051406.1:39825885-39826065 GCF_015228065.2 Penaeus monodon | reverse complement strand
AATGTAAGAAGGGAAAGAAAATAACAGCGAAAAAAAAAATACAATCAGCAAAGAAACTCACGACTGAAAAATACAAACACATCGAATGATTTGATCTCGGATGATGCCCAGTGAGTTCTCATTCAATCCGGATGAACTCCAAAGGAAAAGGAGATGAAAAAACGGCTTCTTCTGTATCTT
>NC_051406.1:39825440-39825629 GCF_015228065.2 Penaeus monodon | reverse complement strand
GTGAGCACTTCATTTTCTGGGCCGTTCACATTGCATATCTCCAATGGTTTTGCAACCAATGCAACTGAAAGCACAGCTTCGGTTATTTCGACTTAAGGTATGTGTAGACTTTGTTCTCGAGTTAAATGACTTTAGATTTATCAAAGTGTGTGCGCGTGCTTGCCTTTGTGCATGTCGACCTTATTATAC
>NC_051406.1:39824993-39825105 GCF_015228065.2 Penaeus monodon | reverse complement strand
CAACCCCGCCCTGCTTTACACACCTGGTCTCAATCTGTATCTAAATTTGATCAGGCGGTGGTTCTGCCTACTACGAGCGCACTCACCCAGTTTGTGTTCATTATCTCGTGAC
>NC_051406.1:39824411-39824499 GCF_015228065.2 Penaeus monodon | reverse complement strand
TCGTACATGACTGTCAACATGAGACTGTGCTTTGATGTTGACGTTTTATAGCTTGCAAGAGATGGTGAATTTGCCTCATGTGATCCGT
>NC_051406.1:39824266-39824331 GCF_015228065.2 Penaeus monodon | reverse complement strand
GGGTGAAAGTCGACGTTGGGAGAGTCAAAGATACATTCACACATGTAGATATACAGAGTGAGAAA
>NC_051406.1:39822841-39823847 GCF_015228065.2 Penaeus monodon | reverse complement strand
TCCGCGACGAAATAGCTTCTTTAAAACCGAAACAGATTTCGTAGCCATATCCTCCATGAAAAAAAAAAGTATATTGGATATGACTGCCTCCATGAGAGATGCAGACATATCCGCCACCAAACATAGACACAGCTGCAGAGACCACTCGAAGCCATGTTTAGCCACGTGACGTTAGAGGTGGGAGGGTGGGGGTGAGGGGAGAGAGGGGGCAAGGGAAGGGAAAAGGGGAGGGGCGAGGAGGGTGGGGGTGAGGGGAGAGAGGGGGCAAGGGAGGGGAAAAGGGGAGGGGCGAGGAGGGTGGGGAGAAGGGGAGGGGAGAGGGGAGGGGAGTTGGGAGAGGGGGAGAGAGGGATGAGGGGGGAAGGAGCCAGAAGGGAGGGGGGAGGGGTATAGAGGGTAGAAGAGGAAAGGAGGGTGGGGAGAAGGGAGGGGAGAGAATGGTGGGGATAAGGGGGTGACAGAGGAGAAGAGGGTGGGGAGAAAGAGAAGAGGGGAAAGAGGGGGAAAGAGGAGGGGAGAATATGGCGGGGAGAAGGAAGGGAGAAAGGGGAGGGGAGAGGAGGGTGGAGAGAAGAGAGAGAGAGAGGAGAGGAGGTGAGTGGAGAAGGGGAGTGAGAGGAGTGGGGGAGGGGAGGGGAGAGAAGGAAAAATTCGAGGGGAGGGGAGAGGATGGTGGGGAAAGGAGAGAAAGGGAGGGGAGAGGGGAGGAGAATAGAGAGAGGGAGAAGGGAGAATTGAAACGATGAAAACTGGGGAATAGGAGGAAGGGACAAGTGGCGTTGTGATGAAAGGACAATGAAAAGGGCGGAAAAGGGGAAAAGAAAAGAGGTAATATGGAAAAAAAAAACAGAAAGAAGACGATATATGGATATAGCCGAGGGGACAAAGAGCGAAGAACTGGCTAAGGAAGAGGGGGAAACGGCGGAGGGGAAGAGGGGCAGGAGGGGAAGGACAGAGGGGAGATCTTTTGACCCTCTTCTGCGGCTGTGTGAGGACTCTTGTGCCG
>NC_051406.1:39822141-39822355 GCF_015228065.2 Penaeus monodon | reverse complement strand
GTCATACCGAGTTACAACTCAAACAGTTACCGAAACGGGTATTAGTAATCACACAGTACAAACCTGTAATTACTTGATCACGAGCAATAAATTTTGATAAGTAGGGTTCAGATGGATTCCAAATCATTACCGGGTTTCATCCAACGTTAATGAGATGATTATGGTTATTAGAGATAATGTGGGGCTAATTACAAGTAGAAATAATCGCATGATG
>NC_051406.1:39821419-39821627 GCF_015228065.2 Penaeus monodon | reverse complement strand
GCAGACATGCACAGGTTTACTGATAATCCCGTAGAAGTATGGATAACCAGGATTTGATTAATGATTAAGCAATAAGATGAAAAGATGAGAAGATAAAAATGTTGAATAAATGTGTATTTGAACGAACAGATAGAGAAAATCAAACAGATAAATACATACATTCAGACACGTGTATGCAGACGTTTGCATATATGTTTATATAGGATAA
>NC_051406.1:39820908-39821034 GCF_015228065.2 Penaeus monodon | reverse complement strand
AAGGCTAATACTGAAAAATGGTAGATGCATTTGTTTAAAGAATAAGCGCAAAAATAGCGTGTAGCCATTACACTTGGTCTATCCCTCCCATGTTGATTTTTGCCACTTGTGCAATATCAGAAGTAA
>NC_051406.1:39820250-39820509 GCF_015228065.2 Penaeus monodon | reverse complement strand
CTATAACCCCCCCCCCCCGCCCTACACTTTTTTTTTTTTAATCAGACACACCTTCCATCCTATTTATAAAAGAAATCCGTATCACTGATTTCCTTAATGGACCGTCTCGCCAACAGCTGATTTGTCCAAAGCATTTCGAAAACCATTCATGGGATAAGTGACAGCCTTCCCTCGCTCTCTCTCCCTCACACACACCTGATTAAAACCCACGACACTGCCGGCTAATTAAGCAAAGATGAGGATAAGGATGCGGAATGTG
>NC_051406.1:39819081-39819777 GCF_015228065.2 Penaeus monodon | reverse complement strand
ACTTTAAAAACACATAAGACAAACACCCTCCCAGAACGTTGCAATGTCCTTGCAATTTCTTACACAACAAACTGTCTTGTCTTCAGCCTGACACACTTAGCATGGCCGGTCGGAGGGTCCCGGATGGTCGTTTTGGCTCAGTGTGAAGGGAGGAGGTGAGGAAAGGGGGGGGGAGGGGGGGAGAGGGCCGAGGAGGGAAGGAGCGGGGGGTAGGAGGGATGGGGTGAGGGGTGAGGGGCTGAGGAGGGAAGTAGGGGGAGGGTAGGAGGGAGAGCGAAGGAGGAGGGAGGAGGTGGGGGAGGGAGAGGGAGTGAGGATTAGGAGGGAGTAAGGGGGGGTGAGAAGTGGGTAGGGTAGGAGGGGGATGGGGAAGGAGGGAGGGGGATGAGGGGGAAGGGAGATGGGGAGGATGGAGAGGGGAAGGGGAAGGGAGATATGGAGGAAGGGGAGGGAAAGGGGGAAGGGAGATGGGGAAGGGGGAAGGGAGATGAGGAGGAGGGAGAGGGGAAAGGGTAGAGAGATGGGGAGGAGGGAGAGGGGAATTGACCACTGAATGACAATATAGCTGATTAGCTTTCCTCTCAGCACTGCCTAGATATTGAAAAGAGGAATAGCTTTTTAACATTGGGCATTAATACTCCGCTGATGCTATCTGGAAGGAGACAGATTGCGATGCTGTGTCTGGAGAGAGATGCC
>NC_051406.1:39818450-39818544 GCF_015228065.2 Penaeus monodon | reverse complement strand
AGAGCGATAGAAACAATACAGAGCGCCAGAACAGGTATACGGGATACGAGTCCAGAGAGACAATGGCGAGGCTCCTAGTGTGTATTTTAAAAGC
>NC_051406.1:39818239-39818433 GCF_015228065.2 Penaeus monodon | reverse complement strand
CTTGTTTTTGGCAAGGAGGGGGAAGAACGGGGGTGATAAATAGAGAGGGATAGGGAGAGATAGAGGAGGGTGAGAGAGGAGGGAGGAAGGGAGAAAGGAATGGAGGTGGATAGGGAGAGGGAAAGGAAAAGGGGGAAAGGAGGGGGAAGGGAAAAAAGGGAAAGAGGGGAGAAAAGGGGAAAAAGGGGGAGAAA
>NC_051406.1:39818092-39818175 GCF_015228065.2 Penaeus monodon | reverse complement strand
AAGACAAGGAGAGGAGAAGGGGAAAAAAGGCAAACAGACAGATATAAATATGGAGAGATGAAGAAAAAGAAAATGCACAGATT
>NC_051406.1:39817566-39817896 GCF_015228065.2 Penaeus monodon | reverse complement strand
TAAATATAGAGTGATATAGAGCTCTATCTCGCCAGATATACATGCAGTCCAGGATGTTGCAGTAATCAACATACAGATAACATACCACGACGTTACCCGCTGCATAGGTGTTGCAATAACGCAATCCTGCAAACGCTCTTCAGTCACGCAAGTTGCAAAACAATATCGTAAATGAATAATTATCCAACAGACCGACACTTGAATTTAATTAGATAATATGTAAATATCGCGGGTCTCTCACCTGCTAATCATGCAAGGCTGAACCAGTGTTGCATGACGGGTGTGCAACATTGCTCATGATAAAGGCTCTTTCTGGTTGCTATTGCAGAG
>NC_051406.1:39816760-39816908 GCF_015228065.2 Penaeus monodon | reverse complement strand
AACAAACGGAAACAGGAAAAAAACATAACAGAAAAGAGAAAAGAAAAAAAAAAGAAAAAAAAAAGAAAAAAGAAAAAAAAAAGAAACCAAAAAAAGAAAAGAAAAAGAAGGGCAAGAGATTAGCAGAGAACCTAAACAAAAACAGCTG
>NC_051406.1:39816479-39816595 GCF_015228065.2 Penaeus monodon | reverse complement strand
ACAAAAATACAAGGGGGGTGGACAGACTTCCCTTTTGGCGACAAGCACCCCCTTTTTATGCCTTTTTAAAAGGGCCTGAAAAAAATTTATAAACTCCCCCCCCCCCCCAAGTCTGC
>NC_051406.1:39815552-39815726 GCF_015228065.2 Penaeus monodon | reverse complement strand
GACCTCTCTCTGTGTCAGTCCTGCTAATCAGCTGTTATCTTTCGCTTCATAAATACGACAAATGGACTTTCCTCGAGTACGTAAATCACTTTCCCCAATTACACGAATTCGCTGTGCCAATTGTTATCTTGTCATATCATTCCTGAACTTAGGCGTTATCAAAAATTAAAAAAA
>NC_051406.1:39815154-39815452 GCF_015228065.2 Penaeus monodon | reverse complement strand
TTTTTTAGATAGAGAGAGAATATAATATTGACCGATCTATTTATCTATTTGTTTTTCTCTTTTTTTTTTTGCCTTTTTCTTCCTCCTCCTCTTCGTTTTTATTAAGTTTCCTTTAACCTTCTATTTTGCCTCGATTTATTGTATCATTATTATCTTCTTACATTTCTGTTATTATCTTTCTTCTCGGTCTTATCATCTGATTTGCATATCATTCTATTTTCGTGCCTGATTCCTCTTTCGTCTGAGATACGACTCTTTGTATCTCACTCTGTTTTCATTCATATTTGCCACCCACCTT
>NC_051406.1:39814526-39814964 GCF_015228065.2 Penaeus monodon | reverse complement strand
TTGGCAAAAGACCGAAAATGCGGAAGAGGAAGAGAAAACAAACGACGGTAACTTTACTTTTCTCCCCTCTCTCTTCCCCTCTCCGTCCCTTCCCCTCCCCCTTCCCCCTCTCTTCCTCCTCTGCCCTCTCTCTTCCCCTCTCCTTCCCCCTCTATCTCTTCCCCTTTCCATCCCTTTCCCTCTACCGTCTCCCTTCCCCTACCCCCCTCCGCCCTCTCCCCTCTCCCGCCCCCCATCTCTTTCTCCCTTCCTCTCTCCCTCCCCCTCTCTCTTACCCCCTCCATCCCTTCCCCCCACTCCCCCCTCTCTCCCTCCTCCCCCGCTATTTCCAATCTTTAGAAATTATACATTAGGGTGTCGCTGTGAGTCATAAAGGCTATAAGTACTTTGTTATTATGGAATTTCGCACGCTAAAGGGGGTGGGGGGAGCTGACATAA
>NC_051406.1:39813554-39814078 GCF_015228065.2 Penaeus monodon | reverse complement strand
ATCTTGTAAATCTATCGAACTTTGTTTTGCTCTAAAGACACGTTTTTTTTTCTTTCTGACCTTTGACCTCCGTCAGCTGAGTAGGGGGAGGGCGATGGGGGGGGGGGAGGCAAAGTAGAAAGAATAGCGAGATTAACGATGATAAACTTCATCAATTATCTTCCATTTATCTATTTTATGGATCTATTTTCATTATCATAAACGTATGATATTACTTCCTAGGTGAACGGAAATTGAAAAAAAATATATATATGTCTAGATAAAGGAAGGAAATAAATAAGATATAGATATCAAAAAAGTGTCATGTCGGGAGTGTTAGCCTCCTCGAAATTAAATAAATAATTTGAAAAAATAATAAGTAAAATGAAATTAGTGCTGTGTAAAAGAAGTTTGAATATTTAAGGCAAGATAAAATGAGATGTAAAAAAAAAATAGATGTCTCGAAATGATGCAGTTTATCAAATACTTAGAATCATTGCGAAATCTTTCTTGTTAACTGTCCAAGATGGCGAATTAAACTACAT
>NC_051406.1:39813336-39813431 GCF_015228065.2 Penaeus monodon | reverse complement strand
AATACAACATATACATCAATCACACAATACATACAACACAAACGCAGCCGCGGAGCCGAGTGGTTAGAGCCACGGCACACGTGTACTGTACACCC
>NC_051406.1:39812419-39812558 GCF_015228065.2 Penaeus monodon | reverse complement strand
GTGATATCATTATGATAACCGCCAATTCATCGGGTCTGTTATTTTAAGTTTCTTTTTAAAAAACACGGTTTGTTTTGTTACATTTCCAGTCTTTGTGCACGTGTATCGTTAACTTATTTCAAAATTTCAGTCCGTAATA
>NC_051406.1:39811848-39812039 GCF_015228065.2 Penaeus monodon | reverse complement strand
CTTTTTGTAATATATATATTTCCTCAAATATAAATGTAATAATATGTTATTTTGTATGCTGGAGAAAATATTTTTTTCTATGAATTATAAAGTTAGGATGGATAACACCTGAGATGAGGTAATCTCCCTTTCTTTTTAAAAAATAGAAATTAGAACGTGGGGAAAAATGTATAAAAACAACAGATTACATG
>NC_051406.1:39811483-39811709 GCF_015228065.2 Penaeus monodon | reverse complement strand
GTCTGTGTGTGTGTGTATCATATAATCATTATTGCATGTTGTATAATATCATCCCTAACACAGAGCGTCAGAGCAGCCCGACAGACGCAGTGCGCTCGTGATATTAAGTGAGATGCAACGAGCGCCGTTGCAGTTGCAAGAAGGCTCGCCGCGCTGTCAGTCTCCCGAGGGAACATGACAGATGGAATTAAAATCTTATTATTCTTTGGGGTCTTTTTTTATCGGT
>NC_051406.1:39809226-39809450 GCF_015228065.2 Penaeus monodon | reverse complement strand
CCCTCTAGATTTCAGACAATGTAAAACTCTGCGATATCCTTTTATGACAACGAATAACCAATCAACGAACAATTCAGGGAATCAGAGAAACATTTTAGAATAACAGTGAGATAAAAAGATCTCTCTATGCGGCGATAGATTGTTGCATGTTATCATATTCCCTCTGTTATTACTATTTCATTGATTTCATCTGCCATTTGTCTGGTTTTGTATATTTTGTTCTT
>NC_051406.1:39807757-39808968 GCF_015228065.2 Penaeus monodon | reverse complement strand
GTTAACCTTTCCAGCTCTTCATCCAATTACAAGAATCTCCTTATGGTATTTCCAGATTAGATTGATCCCAATCGGCTACTCGATTTTTTCTTTTTTTTTCCTATCTCTCATTATCTATTGCTCGAGTGGGTTCTGATCCTCTTAACCGAGTGTTCGGTGATATCGTCAATGCCATTTCATTTATAACTAATTAAATTCGTTCAGATCTTGGCCTGTAGTTTTCTCTGCTCAGTTCACGGTGTAAGTCATTATTGAGAATAGTTTTTTTTTTAATCTTTTTCCTATCTCTTGACTGATTAGTGGTTTTCATCATCAATTGCGTAATCAGTCAAAATTGTATATGTGGTGGTAATATTTTTCATACTTATGACATGAAGTTATTCACTCTGCTATGAAAATCTTTCAGTCGCATTAAAAATCCTTAGTTGCTATAAAGTCTGTCAGCCGATATAAAAGCTATCAGTCGCTATAGAATCAACCAGTTGCTATAAAATCCATCAGTCAAGGTTTAGGGATAATCTATCAGTTACTGTAAAAGCTACTCTTCGCCCAAATATCTATCAGTCGCAATTAAATCTATTAGACGATATAAAATCTATCATTCGCTTTAAAATCTATCAATACTTATCAAATTTATCGTATCTGAGGCTTAGAGATACACTATCAATCGTTATGAAATATATTACTCGCTATAAAGATCTATCAGTCGCTATGAAAATCTGTCAGCCCTTATGAACACATATCAGTTATCATGAAGATCTATCAGTCGCTATGCAGATCTATCACTCGCTATGAAGATCTATCAGTCGCTATCACTCGCTATGAAGATCTATCAGTCGCTAAGGAGAGCTATCACTCGCTATGAAGATCTATCAGTCGCTATCACTCGCTATGAAGATCTATCAGTCGCTAAGGAGATCTATCAGTCGCTATGGAGATCTATCAGTCGCTATGGAGATCTATCAGTCGCTTTGAAGATCTATCAGACGCTATGAAAATCTTTTAATCGCTATAAAATTTGTTATTCGCATTTGATAAGCTTGGAGATAAATCAAGGCCCACAAAGCAGGTCATTAACCATGATGCTACCAGAAATATCTTTTGTCCCAGAGAACGTGAGATTGGGGGTAGGAGGTGGGGGGGAGGGAGGGGGGTCACGATGTCCACGCTGCTGGTAATTACAGGAATTTGATATAATATTAATCCTCAAA
>NC_051406.1:39806875-39807171 GCF_015228065.2 Penaeus monodon | reverse complement strand
TATTTATTTTCCTCTTCCCTCCCATCCCCAACCCTCCTTTCCCCCATCCCCTCCCACCCCTCCCCTCCATCCCCTCCCTCCCACACCCTCTCTATTCCACCTCCCTATCCACCTCCCCCCCTCCTCTCCACCTCCCTCTTCCCCTCCCACCCTCCCTCTCCCATCCTCCTATTCCCCTCTCCCCCTCTCACCCCCATGCCCTTCCCCAACCATCACGATAGTAGGGGATCTCCGTAAAGAGGTCAAAACAGCCTGGAAGGAATCAAGTGCTTGGAGATACAGCTTGTCTTATCAAT
>NC_051406.1:39806377-39806487 GCF_015228065.2 Penaeus monodon | reverse complement strand
CATAAGGCCTCGACATCATCCTTATCGTGCACTCAGCTTCTTATCGGCCAGCTGATTGGCAGGGAGCTGTGAGTGATGGCCACTCAACTCGTCAACGCAGTGGGGGAGTT
>NC_051406.1:39805587-39805901 GCF_015228065.2 Penaeus monodon | reverse complement strand
GCACAGGAAAGAGGGAAAATACATCCTTTGATTCATGATTTGTTTTGTATTTTTTCATTTTTTTTTTCTTCCATTTTTTTCCCTTTTTTTCGCTTCTCAGTACTGAAACTTCCTTTTGATGAAAGCATACAGACGTCAAACAATCTATCATTTTTTTCCAAATTCTATTTACTTTTAATTTGTTGAAAATGTCTCTCTCTGATTTTTCAACATTCCTGTCTATCATTTTTTTCTTCCGTTTGTTTCTGTGTCTATATATCTGTCAACCTATCTATCTCCCTATATATATTTCACTCGCACCCTCTACTGTTATC
>NC_051406.1:39805191-39805309 GCF_015228065.2 Penaeus monodon | reverse complement strand
CGTGAGTGCGTCTCTCTTTTTTCTCTATATATATCTAACGATCTAATCTACAAGTCTAGTGATTTATCTCTCTATCTCTTATAAATAAACACACCCACACACCCACCTCCACACCCCA
>NC_051406.1:39804740-39805045 GCF_015228065.2 Penaeus monodon | reverse complement strand
CCGAGCGTCGACTCATTATAACTATATTTCTCAGGACTTGCTACCGTCGCTAGTTTCCAACAAATAGATGTATAACCACCACGTTTTTTTATACGAAAGTGCCTTAGCACACAGCACACAGAAACCACAAAGATATTGCTGTTGTAATGATGTTTTTTTTTTTTTTGTCTTCTCTTTAAAAAAAAAATCTTAAAGTCGAGTTTGTTTTCTTAATGAATAGCAGTCTAGCTATTGCTTTGATATCGTGGTTTGATTGATTGCAACAGACTGCCGGCATTACTCGGAATCGTTATGGAGAAATGCAG
>NC_051406.1:39804127-39804464 GCF_015228065.2 Penaeus monodon | reverse complement strand
CTAGATCTCCCTTGCAATCATCCACAAATAATCCGCAAATAATCCACGAATAAATTCACAAACCGATATCCCCTGTCTCTCAAGTCAGCTGTCTCGGGAGAACACAATAGAAATCCGCTAAGATGCTGTTGGTGCAACCATTTGTATCTTGGGAAAGCGACGCGTCATCTCGTGTTCCTTGGTGATGCTATTTTCTCTCTTCCTTTCTATCTTCACTCTATCCCTTTATCTGTCCTCTCTTTCTTTATCTTTTCCTTCTCTTCCTTTTTTCTGTTCCTCTGTGGACTCTCTTCGATCATTCGTTCCTTCCCTTCTGGTACTTATTCTTCACTATCTC
>NC_051406.1:39803625-39803858 GCF_015228065.2 Penaeus monodon | reverse complement strand
AGCTTGATAGGACTTTATCTCAACAATAGATATAAAAGATGAGACGATTTTCTCGAGAGTCTGCAGTGAGGAGACAATGAGCGGCAAGTCCGTGATGCTGTTGTTGGGAGACTCTCTTGCCTTAAGGGCGATCATTACACGTGTCAGTCATCGTGACGTGGGCTTTATGGATCTTAATGCTTTATGACCAGCAATTGTGCGGTGTTTGCGCTGCCAACAGATAGAAATATTTG
>NC_051406.1:39802026-39802255 GCF_015228065.2 Penaeus monodon | reverse complement strand
CTCAAGCTATATATTCCAAGAGTCAAAGGCCAACTTTTGCATCCGTCTTCCCTTTATAAATTCTCTCTCTGTTTACCAATGATAAATGCACAGTTCTACGCCCATCAGGTGTAGTTGAGTGGTTGCTACTAGACAATGGAAAGTGGCAGTCGCAATTACTACCTGTCTGGCCTGATATCTAATCGATTTGTTAAAAAGTGAGGAGGAAAGGCGGGGGGAGGGGATGTCG
>NC_051406.1:39801398-39801607 GCF_015228065.2 Penaeus monodon | reverse complement strand
GAAGGATCTACTGGCCTTCTGCAACCTAACACTCATTGTATCAAGGACACTTAAGAACATACACGCAAACACAGAAGCTCGCACAGACAAATATGCGCATAAAAGTACTTCAGCTTTAAAAATAATCTTGTTGTGACTTATTGGACCTTCTTGGATGTCAGGAAAATTCTAGAAACTTATAATAGAGAGCGTTAAAGAACAGTGTAGCA
>NC_051406.1:39800840-39801299 GCF_015228065.2 Penaeus monodon | reverse complement strand
TCAGGCTAATAAGAGATATTAAAAACGATAGAAATGTTTCAATTTTAATCTCATAATGTAATCTTTTTAATTATCCATTCGAAAGAAACCATTCTTATTAAAGTCAGGAAGCAGAGAGAACAACTTAGAGTCTTGTGTGCCTTCAAAATATTGATATTTGTATGCAAATTTACCGCAGCTGTGAAAGGGTTTCCGAGATCCTTTTGGAAACAAAAAAGTGCTATACAGTTTTTTCTCCTGGTAATGAAGTCAAAGAGACGGGGACGATATGATAATTATTATGAAATACAGATGATGATAAGAAATGCGGATTTATACATGAGTGAGACAATTTTTCAACATGAGGATTGCTCGTAATGAGTATACCCTTGCAAGAATCATGCATAAACATGAACAGAAACCGTTCTTTCTCGCAGTCTTCGCTAGAATTAATTAATAACTATGAATGTTTTAAAACTA
>NC_051406.1:39800439-39800708 GCF_015228065.2 Penaeus monodon | reverse complement strand
TCAAAAAAATAATAATAAGATAAAAAATAGAAGCAAACTTTGAACTTTGACCTTATTTAAGACGCAAATAGATAGAATAACAATCTTTTTTTTTTAACAATCTCTCTATCTAGATGTTAAGAAGTGTGACTTAAGTGTAGGGGGGGGGGGGAGGTTATCTCGTTATCTCTCACAATCTTTGCTACTATCACTATTGATGATAATGTTATAGACCATGAAGATAAAGGCAATTTGTGAAGATAAAAATAACGATAACATATATCAGAGCA
>NC_051406.1:39798653-39798765 GCF_015228065.2 Penaeus monodon | reverse complement strand
CACCGGAGCTTGGGGAAAACTTCAAAGGTTTTCACGCAGTTCAAAAACTTGATTATCACTTTTACGACATTTTTTATTGATAATATCCTGAGGTAGCATGATTTCGCTGTGG
>NC_051406.1:39797703-39798124 GCF_015228065.2 Penaeus monodon | reverse complement strand
CCTATCTTTCAAGCGGCAAAATGTATAAGTGTTTAAATCTCCTTAAGTGTTTAAAAACAAGCGACCCGACCTAAAAGCGCGCGTGGGGTTTAACCAGCGCCATCCACTTGGCAATTAAACCAAGCAGTTAGTGAGATTAAGAGATAATGAGGCCCCTTTGTGTCGTTGTGCGTTTGAAGCATCCTTGTTTAGAGTTATCTCGACTCGCCAATACCCAGGGAGGCTGTGGTCTCGCGCCGTCTCTCGTCCCGGGAGATAAAACTTGGGGCGGTCTCTCGCGTTTGATCTTTACAGCATCCTTAAGCATGTTAGAGAGTGTGCCCGTCGCTTGTGTCAGCCAGCATCTCCGCCAAGTCGTGTTGGTGCGTTCATTTTCCTCGCTGCTTCTGGGTCGCTGTGAATATTTAATGCATTGTGGTGG
>NC_051406.1:39795679-39796566 GCF_015228065.2 Penaeus monodon | reverse complement strand
AGCGCACATGGCGTTCCCTCGACAGGGATGAGATTGGGATGTTGAAGACAGGCAATTGAACAGCTGTCTCTAAACGCCTGTTAGTGTCCAGTGCGCCTTCAGCTGTTAATGGTGATTATAGCTGGTACTTGGAAACTGCCAAAGCTATCGAGGACTAAATAGATTTGTGCTTTCCTCTTTGATAATTCATCTGCGACAAATTACTTATCGAGAATGTAAGTCGGATTAGCTGTATCCTCTTGGCAAAAGACTGCTTGCGATTGCTTGCACTAACTAACCTGTCTTGCAGCCCTGTTCTTTGCTTGAGCTATGGCAATTTGTGGTGGCGTGCAATAGCCTTGCAATAACCTCTAATGACCTGTTTTCCTTCTGTGATGACCGGTTGTTGTTTGTGGTAGGCTAAATGCTTCTTTAGAGTAACAGCCTGTGAGAAACCTGTTAGTGGTGCAGGTTTGCCTGTAATTGGGCTTTGCTTGAACAGGTGATGAACCTGTGCTTCTAATCTGTGCTTGCCTGCGATAACACGTTATTATCTTTGGAAGTTAGACATAATTCATGCACTGTCGTGTTTCTGTGTACTCGGCTTGACTTTTTAACCTATGCTTTAGTATCTTGTCCGTGGATTTGATGCCCTCTGTTGCAGAACCGTAACGAGTACCCTGTTTTATTACGTGAACCTCCACATCATCAGGCCTTTAACGAAATTGGTCTGTGATAAGGGGTTGATCGTTATGGAGAATCTCCCCATTATTTACGGCGACTTCTGATTGTTTCTAATGGCCCTTGACTGCCTATAATGATTCTCGATTGGATGATTGTTGTTGATTATTTTAAAAAGGTAAATTGCTAATTGTATCTTCCGGTGGCCCTTTGAACTCGGAGACGAA
>NC_051406.1:39794086-39794239 GCF_015228065.2 Penaeus monodon | reverse complement strand
AGTCCACTTCATCTGCATCTACACTCCCATGTAAGTCCATCTCGCTTGAAAACCGACACAGGAAAATAGATTACACACAATATAAAATCCGGTTGAAGTGATCTTCCAAACACATCGCGGCGTAAAGCAGGCGAGGCAAAATCATGCACGCGC
>NC_051406.1:39793610-39794044 GCF_015228065.2 Penaeus monodon | reverse complement strand
TCAGATGTATGCAACTAACAGGTATCCTGCCATCCCCGGCCAAGCTATCCCGGTCTGTCCATGCTTGCCTCGCCATCCCGGCCACGTCATCCCTCCCTAACCATCCCTTCGTATTCCTCCCTCTCTCGCCATCCCTCCCTATCCATACCCTCCTATCTCTTCCTATCCCTCCCTCCCTATCCATCCCTATCCCTCCCTATCCATCCTTTCCTCTCCCTCCCTCTCCCTCCCTCTCCCTCCCTCCCTATCCCTCCCCATCCACCCCTCACAAGAAGCAACCGAAAATCCACCCGAGACAATAGCCATTAAAATCCCAACCAAAGGAGATCGCGGAGGAAGATCACAGACCGAGTGTAATGAGATGATAATGTGCAGCCAAGGGGACTGTGGGAAAGATGCTAATGCGACATATACTATGAATATCTAACGTGGAG
>NC_051406.1:39793422-39793569 GCF_015228065.2 Penaeus monodon | reverse complement strand
GGCAATTTTTTTTTTTTGGGGGAGGGTGGGGAGTGAAGGGGTGGGTGGGGGTGAAGGGGGGGAAAGGGGGTAGGGATGTGTGGGTGGGGGGATTTAAATGTGCGAACGAGAAATGAAATTCGTACTGCTTCGGTTAGACTTCATTGC
>NC_051406.1:39792559-39793126 GCF_015228065.2 Penaeus monodon | reverse complement strand
TCTTCAATAGAACCCCCGATCTTCAAGTAAGATAACGTTTGCCCTTCTCTTCATTATCATGTGTTGAACACTCACCCTCTCTTTCTGCAGCTAATCATAAGTGATGGAAGAGCGTGATCATCAAAGAGCGGCGAAACTCGGTAAAAGGGATCCAATGCTCTATCGCTGTTTATGCAGCCTGACGGGCAACCAAGCTACGGATTATCAGACAGGTTTTAACACCATGCGCTAAACACGTACTTTATGCTGATGACTTGGCAGGAGGAAACGAGGGAAGAAGTCCAAGGATGTGAAGAAAACGGTTGCATACAGTTAACAGACATGAACCGTCGCCCTGATACTTTGCAAACAGGATCAGATCCCTTTTGATCGCCTGGGTCATTTTGGAGGACGTAAGCGAAGCGGAGTTAGAAGGTGGTAATAGACAAAGCACGTTGGTCTTAGTGATTCGGGAGTTCGTGCATCGAAGCAAAACAAATATATATCTTTTGGTTTTGTTTTTCGATGCTTTTTTTTTACGTTTTAAGTGCCAACAAAAATACTGTAAAATAATGCATCAGTGCAATG
>NC_051406.1:39792095-39792437 GCF_015228065.2 Penaeus monodon | reverse complement strand
TTCTTTTTTTGTGTGTGTGTGTGTCAACAGAAATACACTAAAAGATTTTTAAAACAGAATATGGGGCAAGTAATTACAAGCATGATATGATACAGAGCCAAGGTTTTGCCACCAAATGGTCGTTTTTAGACCTGCCATGTCACTATATCTACATCTCTGTCAGCGCTATATCTACGACTTTCTTTAAGAAATTGATCATTCCATCGTCGGTACATAACTTGCGTTTTTATCCCTGATTTTTAACACTTTTTTTCCTTCTTGAAGTTAATCACGTTGATTGCTCGAAATGAGTAGATTAAAGAGTGATAAATAGGCCTGAAAATTTCATCCTTAATAATCTAT
>NC_051406.1:39791766-39792041 GCF_015228065.2 Penaeus monodon | reverse complement strand
TAGCGAGTCATCGAACTCTTTTTAGCACGAAAAATGTCGGTCACTTCAGAGCCTCCAAGCGAGACCCCGGTGTTCAATGTGCGTTCAAATATGGTTCGAAGCACCAGTGTGAAGTCAGCTTTTGAAACGTGTCTCGCGAACGTCGGCGTAGAGCTTCAAGCCATTAAAGTGAGTCAAAGGGCTTCACCTGATGAGCTCTTTCGAAATCACGTGAAAAGAAGCTCACTTTGGCCTGGGCGGAGTCGGCGGCGCCATCGGTCGTGTCGGCGGACGAA
>NC_051406.1:39791657-39791732 GCF_015228065.2 Penaeus monodon | reverse complement strand
AAGGACGTCGATGAGAGGGAGGGAAAAAAGGATGAAAAAAGTGTGTGTGTGTGGGGGGGGGTGAAGGGAATAGGG
>NC_051406.1:39791396-39791500 GCF_015228065.2 Penaeus monodon | reverse complement strand
TATAGGCTACTACCAACGCAATGCACATCAATGGCATGCCAATCAAAGCAAATGGAATAGCCCCGATGCCAAGTTACCTGGAAACACACGAGGAAGGGGAAAGT
>NC_051406.1:39790590-39791370 GCF_015228065.2 Penaeus monodon | reverse complement strand
GGTCGGACTCATCAAACAAATTGGCCTCCTTACCAATCAAGGCTAAAGGCCCCCTCAAACTCTGAATAAACAGGGACTTTATATGATGTTCTATCTCGGGCCTTTTTCGCTTTTCGACATCACGGAAGTAGTGGTTCATTCCCGAGCTTAATTTCATTTTATTTTTTCTCTCTCTCTCTCTTCCTCTTCCTTCCTCCCGAGATCAATGTTAATTTTATATTTTTTCTCTCACTTCTTACTCGATGCTTTTCTCTCTTCCTTTTCCACCCGAGATCCATATTATTTTTTTTTTCTCTCTCTCTCTTCTTACTCGTTTCTTTTCTCTCTTCCTTTTCCACCCGAGATCCATATTATTTTTTTTTCTCTCTCTCTCTTCTTACTCGTTTCTTTTCTCTCTTCCTTTTCCATCCGCGATCCATATTATTTTTTTCTCTCTCTCTTCTTACTCGTTTCTTTTCTCTCTTCCTTCCACCCGAGATCCATATTAATTTCACTTCATATTCTTTCGCCCCCTCCCTACCTGATTCTATTCTCTCATCTTTTCTCCCGAGTTCAATATTATGAAAACAAAACACCTTCCGAGGCCTGGCAGAGATAAGCTTGCTTGGCGAGCAACTCCTCCTCATAAATATTAACGAGCCGACCCGCCGATGAGCCGAGACACACCGCTCTTAACGCCATAAAGCATCTTAAGGTCTCGGCTCGCCATCAGCCCCCACGGAGAGAGCAAACTGCTGGGTCCTGCTGCCGCCATCAATCGGGAACGGACGCACAACAAAC
>NC_051406.1:39789837-39790164 GCF_015228065.2 Penaeus monodon | reverse complement strand
ACCCAAATAAGGATGAACAACCAAGTGACCTGAAGTGTTCCCGATAACCTTTCCAAGCTGTGTCTGCGTTCAGTGCCTTCGTCCTGTCAGCTCTCTCGCTCTTTTGTCACCCTTGTTGCTGTTGAACGATCATTTGCTCTTATCGCACGCTAAATCGGATGCTTGCCTCGCGTGGTTTGTGGTCGTGGTATTCATTTAATGGCGGTGCGTCTTGTTCTGTTGATAATTAGCGTTTTGTCATTGGGAGTTGTCGGGGATTTTGTTCTCCTCTGCCGGTCTTGTTTTTCAAGTGCATTGTTTATCGTTTGGCATTGCTAATCATTGATA
>NC_051406.1:39789337-39789512 GCF_015228065.2 Penaeus monodon | reverse complement strand
TTTCACATAATTTATGAAGAGATATTACAAAGCATTAGAGTTCTGTTAATGTGCATTTTTCTCTCCCTTTTTTCGCTTCGCTTCCTAGAACCCTTTTCATTGTAAATTCCTCTATTTCTTCCCTTTATATTTATAATGTTGAATATGTAACATAGAACTGATGGTTGTGATATAA
>NC_051406.1:39789210-39789301 GCF_015228065.2 Penaeus monodon | reverse complement strand
AACAATAATTTTCCGTCTGAAGTTTTATTGCCATTTTTATTGTCAATAATTATGTGAATGGTAGTGTGTGTATGTGTGTTGGTGGGGTGTG
>NC_051406.1:39788873-39789130 GCF_015228065.2 Penaeus monodon | reverse complement strand
TATCAATCAATCACATAATTATTAACGATAAAAGTGAGAGGCAATTATTTTTTTTCCTTCCAACTAAATTAAGCTGTTCTTAATAGAAGCAGCAATACCCTCATAAGATACTTCAAATAATACTTATGACAAATTTATAAAACCACTATGCTCTCGGGGGGTCAGAGGTCACAAACTCTCTCGCCCACTTCCTGCAAAATAAATATATATATTTATTTCTAGCATCGATTTTATATGACTTATTATATACCGATGAA
>NC_051406.1:39787687-39788074 GCF_015228065.2 Penaeus monodon | reverse complement strand
CTGCCGACGGTGAGTGGCAGTGAAGCCAACGCCTGAGCCTCAGCGAATATCATATAATGAGAAACCCTCAATTTTTTACAAGAAAACAGCACTAAACCAGGGTAGAAATGCAGAAAAAGACAGGATGTAAGGGTCGCATTCGCCTCCCTCTGGTGATCGACCAACCGTCATTTAGTGCCATTAGGTCGCATTTTACGACAATTGACAGTTACAGTCACCTCTAACCAATGACTAAACGACCGGGAGCTTTTTATTGCTCTTGGTCCCCATACAAAAAGGGGGGGGGGGGGTTGAATAAATGAAATAATATACAATGCAGTGGAGTGACTTCTGACTTTTCATTTTCTTTTGCTGTTAACGTAGGGAAGTGCTCTGTTGTTAAAATCG
>NC_051406.1:39787114-39787619 GCF_015228065.2 Penaeus monodon | reverse complement strand
GATGAATGACGTTTCACTTCATGTATTCCTTACTCGTTTAACCACCCCGACAATCCCATTCACTAATTCCGTATCAGTTAGCCGATGCATTTCATTAACCATCACCAGTAACAACACAAACCAACCTCAGCGATGGAAGCCACAACAACACACCGTTACAGCTTCCAAGTACAGCGGACTCACAGCTACAGACGATGGAATACAGCGGGAAGGGGTTTAGCAATCGTGATGGAGTGCCAATTACAGGTGAGACAGCGAGGCGGGGAGCGCAAAGAGGCGATAAGAAGCTTGGTTGTTACATTATTACTGGTTGTCGAAGGGAGGAGCGTCGGTAACACGTTGTTTACAAGTCTTGTTGGGACTGACAAATGATACCCTAAGACCGAGGTGGTGATATCTCGCGGCCGGGCTGCAAATGGCCGTAAATTACACAGCTAAAACCTTGATCTTAAGCAGTAAATGATGACTGAGTGAAGACAGCGTTGCAGCTGCCTTTATACAGTAC
>NC_051406.1:39786656-39787021 GCF_015228065.2 Penaeus monodon | reverse complement strand
CAGGTAAATATAAACAAGGTTGTGTTTGCAATGGTGTAACATAGCTGTTTTCCTAGTTATCAAAAAAAAATTGTATAAATAAATAACATAAAACCATATTAGAAAAATATCTCGCACATACAATCATGCTAAGTTAACAATTTATTGCGAATGTAATTTGCGAAAAATACAGTACCACAGGTTCATCAAAAATAAATGAATAGAAAGGTTGGAAAGAGAGGAAAAGGGGCAGTTGACAGAAATGAAATATTCATAGGGTTGGTCACACCACAGGCATATGGCAGACACACGTGGAGTATATGCATAGCTAACTCATTTGCCTGGAAAATAACTCCAAAACAGAAGCAAAATATTTGCTTCTAAGT
>NC_051406.1:39785390-39785595 GCF_015228065.2 Penaeus monodon | reverse complement strand
CCATCTCCTAATTGGATAAAGGTCTTTGACTTCCCGCAGGTCGAAATGGGACTCACATCGTTAGGCAGAGCTTCCACACACATCTGTATCCCCGGAGTCACTTTGTCGAGGCAGACCGATAAACAAGCGAGGAGAGACAGCGGTCCGGAATCAACATGCAAAAGATCCTTGCAAGATCCCTGGGCCAGCATCCTCCGCGGTAAGA
>NC_051406.1:39784927-39785041 GCF_015228065.2 Penaeus monodon | reverse complement strand
GTTAGTTACCAAAGAGGATTCGCAGGAAACAGAATTTGATACTTGAGGCGTCATCGAGTTGGTGCATCCTGCGCAGGAATTTGCAGGATTCTTGCAGGCCAAGGAGAATCTCGA
>NC_051406.1:39784486-39784553 GCF_015228065.2 Penaeus monodon | reverse complement strand
GTCAGACCGAATCGAATGGGAATCTCGCAGCGTCATCGGCCGTATCTCCGGAGTGAGACACCAGCGG
>NC_051406.1:39784394-39784466 GCF_015228065.2 Penaeus monodon | reverse complement strand
CCGTCAGCGAAGGCAAGATAGGCATCCGAGGTGGCGGTGGTCGTGGCTGCTAAGTCTGTTTGGGCGTTAAGT
>NC_051406.1:39784082-39784279 GCF_015228065.2 Penaeus monodon | reverse complement strand
TCCCCTCTTCCCCTCTCCCCTTCTTCTCCTCTCCCCCTCTCCCCCTCTCCCCCTCTCCTCCTCCCTCCGGCCGAGTGGCGCTAACTCCGGAGATTATCTGAATTGGTGCCGATATCGTCGCTCCGAATCTCGTTGCGTCTTTTTCTCGGCTTCACTCTCAATTTGTGTCTCTCTTTCTGGATATCTGAATGTTTTGA
>NC_051406.1:39783414-39783638 GCF_015228065.2 Penaeus monodon | reverse complement strand
CCCCTTTCCCCCTCCCCATCCCCTTCCTTCACCCCCTCCCATCACCTTCCTTCACCCCTCCCCATCACCTTCCTTCACCCCCCCCTCCCCCATCCCCTCCCTTTATCCTCTCCCCCCTCCTCCCCCATTCTACCCCCCCCCCATCCTCCCATGTGTCCACAATCACACCTCTCTCCTTCGCCGACTTTGAAGGAAATCTCTTTATCTTCCTAGAACTGAAAAAA
>NC_051406.1:39782332-39783075 GCF_015228065.2 Penaeus monodon | reverse complement strand
CTCAACCGCGATCGAATCTCAGCCAGTCAGGTTCGAGGTGTCTTGGGGAGGGGGGGGGGCTTCTTGCAGCTACCTCCGACATTTGGCAAGAGAGCTGAAGTGAGAACTGCTGAAGATCAAGGTCATGTACACGCAGAAGAAGGGGAGCAGTCGACCAGAACCCTGCTTCGCCTTTGCTTCGCCTTGCTTCGTCTTTGCTTCGCCTTGTTTCGTCTTTGCTTCGCCTTGCTTCGTTTTTTGCTTCGTCTTGTTTCGTTTTGCTTCGCCTTGTTTCGTTTTTGCTTCGCCTTGTTTCGTTTTTGCTTCGTCTTGTTTCGTTTTTGCTTCGCCTTGTTTCGTCTTTGCTTCGCCTTGCTTCGTCTTTGCTTCGCCTTGTTTCTTCTTTGCTTCGCCTTGTTTCGTCTTTGCTTCGCCTTGCTTCGTTTTTGTTTCGTCTTTGCTTCACTTGACTTTGCCTTGTTTTATCTTGCATCGTTGTGATTAGTCTTGCTTCGTTTGACTTTGCCTTGCTTTAGATTGCGTGGTCTTGCATCGTTTTGGTTCAGACTGATTCACCTTGCTTCATCTTGTTTTGCTTTCCATCGCTTTGCTTCATCTTGTTTAGTCTTACTTCATCGTTCATGGTCTTTCTTTATCTGGCATCGCCTTGCTTCAACTTGCTTCACCTTGCATCGTCTTGACAACTTTTTCGCCTTGCTTCTTGCATCGTTTTTACACACAGACAAACGCAAAGATAGATAGAT
>NC_051406.1:39782095-39782201 GCF_015228065.2 Penaeus monodon | reverse complement strand
TTAGGGAGGAAGAAGACAGACAGAAAAGACATGGATGCCCATAATGGCCCTGATTCAAGGCGGTTCTTTCTTGTATCGGTTCACAAAAGACATCAATAACACACAC
>NC_051406.1:39781045-39781577 GCF_015228065.2 Penaeus monodon | reverse complement strand
CGAGCTCATGCTGCCCGAGCCGACTCCCCACCACGCGCGGACATGCATTATGGAAGCACATGCCACATGCCGGCCGTCGTATGCTGATCCGCCGGTGCTCCGTGCGTGCTCAGGCGCTGGCCAAGGGTAGGTTCTAAGAGCGGACAGAGGCTGAGGGGCGTGGTCAAGGGCGTGGCCAAGGGCGGAGCCAGGGGTTGGGCAAAGGGGTGGGAACAAGGGCGTGGTTAAGGGTAGGTTTCAAGGACGGGTAAAGGATAAGGCCAGGGGCGGTTCCAAGGGCGTGGCCAAGGGCGGGACCAAGAGCAGGTTCCAAGGGCGTGGCCAAGGGCGGTGCCAAGAGTAGGTTCCAAGGGTGTGGCGAAGGGTGGGGCCAAGATTAGGTTCCAAGGGCGTGGCCAAGGGCGGGGCTAAGGGCGGGGCCAGAAGACAAGCACCCCTGCCGCGTGCCGGGGAGGGAATCCGTCCGTACAACGAGTTCCTGTCAGAGAGAGTTGGGCGGCGCAGTAACTTCGGAGCTGATTCCACCTTTTAC
>NC_051406.1:39780213-39780538 GCF_015228065.2 Penaeus monodon | reverse complement strand
GATAGTTTCATTATCATCAATATTTCCCCTTTATTTCACATCTCCAGATCTCCGACGAATAAGTTTTAGTAAGATTTTCACGCAATAAGTATATAAAAAAGACAATTTTTCACGCAATAAGTATATAAAAAATGCAGATTTTCACGCAATAAGTATATAAAAAAGACAAATTTTCACGCAAATAAGTATATAAAAAGACACATTTTCACGCAAATAAGTTAATAAAAAAGTAGATTTTCACGCAAATAACTATATAAAAAAGATTTTCGCACAACACTCGCCGCTACTTTTCGAAATCTGTGGCAAATTTTGACCTCAATACGAG
>NC_051406.1:39778725-39778868 GCF_015228065.2 Penaeus monodon | reverse complement strand
CAAGTCACACCTGCCACAGTTTCGTGTTGTGTTGTTTGACGCGAAGGTGAAAATGAGATGTAAATAGAAGTTAAGTCGAGAAATTTTAATAAAAGTGTAAACGATGAGTCGGTGAAATATGTCTGAAATGAATGCGCGTGACG
>NC_051406.1:39778373-39778643 GCF_015228065.2 Penaeus monodon | reverse complement strand
CGCTTCCAAATTCCAATTGAAATAAAAAAAAATCAAATAGCGTATGTAAAGCAACGTACCAAGAATAGATTACTAGATTAAGCACTAAAATGGAAAATTCAAAATACATTAAATGTAAATCCCTCCTGAAAATTATGAAGAAAAAAATTTTCTTGATTTTTTTCATGTTTTTTTCCCCTCATATTTATTCATCAGTAAATATATTTATCCTTTATATACTTGCCTTCTTATCATATTTACTTGCGGTGTATTATAACCTATTCGCGTGTA
>NC_051406.1:39778126-39778233 GCF_015228065.2 Penaeus monodon | reverse complement strand
GATCAAAGTTTTAGCAATGAAGACAAAAGAAAACGAAAAATAAAAATAAAATCAAAAGGTATTTTATAAGTACCAATGGCAAATATACTCGGTTCAGTAACGCAATA
>NC_051406.1:39777702-39777788 GCF_015228065.2 Penaeus monodon | reverse complement strand
CCAAATTACAGCTGCACTACTGACAATCCACGATATACTTCACCCTTGATATGCAAGTGAAATATATTGTATTACAAGTGCGTATT
>NC_051406.1:39776592-39777047 GCF_015228065.2 Penaeus monodon | reverse complement strand
AAACAAAAACAGTCTCTGAAAGGTCACTTGACGGAAATGAAATCCAAGGCATCGAACAATACAAGCTTATCAATATCGACATTATCTAATATAAATAGATATGTTAACGGATGATCTTGTTTCATTGTGAGAATCATTTTTTCATTCCGTTTTTTTTTTTAATGAATTAGAATCAGATAAATAACAAATCTCTTCAGGAAAAAAAAATAATAATAATCTTTTTAAAAAATCCTTATTTAAAGATAAAATTTTAAAAAATTGATAAAATGGAAACGCATCAGAGATTTCCTGAGCTTCACATGCTTTTTGGAAAATGCCTTTTTGTACGTATTGAATGAACAGTGTACTTCGTGCTTTGTGTAAGTAGGTTGTGATCTTACATAAGCGTTGGGGGAATACTTACAAGTGTGAAATGTACTGTGATTGGCTTAAGGGATGAGACACGAGGAAAAAGA
>NC_051406.1:39775395-39775536 GCF_015228065.2 Penaeus monodon | reverse complement strand
ACAAAATGGTTTATATGTAAGATCATAATAAATATTACCGAGGAGTATGGTGTTGTGGACATAGAAATGAGTGTGTGTAGAAACAGTGCAATATGATACTCCGGCTAATGATATTAGTTCAAAGAATTACATATAAAGATT
>NC_051406.1:39774618-39775036 GCF_015228065.2 Penaeus monodon | reverse complement strand
GGAGGGAATGAGTGAAGAGAAAGTGATGGAGATTTGAGAGAAAAAAATATATAAATAATAACCATGTTCTCAACTACTATCAGCAAATTAATACTCAGGATGCAATACTAAGAAATACCTGCAGTTGCTTTCAATCACGAGAATGTTGCAGTTGCTGATTGGGATCAAAATGCCAACAGACTGTGCAACTAAATAGCAACATTTATTTACTGATGTCTGTCTTAACCTTTGATGTATATTTAACAAGATTGCAAGATTTTGAAAGTCTCTGTGACCTGCATAAATGATTTGCTAACCTACAAACGTAAACAGCACCAAGCAGCGACAAACAAATATCAGTCCGTTGAGCCGTTTGAAACACGTACATGCACCTTAACCCACGTATACATATGCTCTCTCACGAACGCCAGTTCACCGT
>NC_051406.1:39774155-39774463 GCF_015228065.2 Penaeus monodon | reverse complement strand
AGGTAAACCGGCTTGACTGCATAACACAGAGAATTAGACTTATGTTGACACATCTGTTCTTGATAAATGGCACTGACGGAGCAAATGTGCGGTGTTTAGTCGGCTGTGTTTGCTCAGCTCACCGGTCGGAGGGCAGTGTAGGCAAAAGGAGTACCTAGCAGCAGGTTTTGAATAGCCCCCCCCCATATTTTCGCTGAGGCTGACATGTTGAAAGAAAACGATGTGTTGGTTGGAGCCAAACATACTCGCGAGTGATGGCGGATGTCACAACACGTTGGAGTTTGGTCAGCGACGAATGCAAAGGGAAA
>NC_051406.1:39773852-39774008 GCF_015228065.2 Penaeus monodon | reverse complement strand
AGTGGGAATTAATTTTGCAAAATAACCTATTTCCGTGTAATCAGGAGCTTACGTACGACCGGGAATATAAATCTGGACCGAGGAAAAAAATCTAGAAGGCCCTTTTTTTTATTCGAGGAAGCAAGCGGCCAGAATATCCGAGAAAGTATGTCGGAT
>NC_051406.1:39773190-39773831 GCF_015228065.2 Penaeus monodon | reverse complement strand
TCTCCGGTAAAGAAAAGGAAAATGATGAAGATTTTTTTTCCCTTTTTTTCTAGTACAAAAAAAGTGACCCGAAGCCCCAACTTGCTTTGGGCTCAGCAAGTCGAGACCATTTTCATGTATTCTGAAATTGAAATATGTTTGTTCTGCATCAACGAGAGAATTATGAAAACTGATTTGATATGCATACAAGGAGTGAAATTTTAATATGACAAGAACACCAGTGTAACAAGAAGCATTTTTCCATTCTGAATTATGAATGCGATGTATATTTTGAACCGTGTAATATAAATTCTCTATATCTTATCATTTCTTTCTATCAATTTCACACGTATCTCAGTTCATTAACTTTTTCCTCCAACTTCCTGAGAGAAAAAAATAAATAATTTTTTTTTTTTTTTTAACCCGACTCAAGTCATGGAATAAAATCATCCTCTCTATTTTTCCGAGAGAAATTTTCAGCAATCAGTTGAATGCATTCTTTTTGCATGCACTTAAAGCAGAGCAACACAGGAACACAGCGGGCACAGCGAGTCTTACAGGCAGTGAGCAAGACCTGGGAAATGAGTTTGTATAGTCTAGTATTATTCTTGTATTTAAATGTGTCCTGGCGTGAAGATTTTGCTTGTTATAAACGAGGCGGC
>NC_051406.1:39771941-39772758 GCF_015228065.2 Penaeus monodon | reverse complement strand
GCAAGAAAAATGGCCTTTAATCCTCGTCTTAAAGCGACCCCTCTCTCCATTACTTAACTTCGATCATGTATATTACATCACATAATCCCGCACAGCTTTCACTCACTGAGCCGGGTATTTAAAGCTTGGCGGTCGAGTCCATCTTAAGCATAAAAAACAGATCGTAAAAGTGATGTTATTGATGATGATGATAATCGTTGCTACACTAACAAAAATCATTGTAACGATAATAAGGGTCGACATCATCATAATAACAATAATATTGATAACATCTAGCAACACGAAGGTACTTAGTGAGCGCAAATATCTGTTTTTGGAAAAAGATATTTCGGTTTTAAAATACATAAGTCTATCACACACTTAAAGAAATTTGATTTCCTAACAGACTTTAGAATCTATCAGGTGTTGGCGTTTTCACTGGATCCTACAGTAGGTTCCATTATGGTTCCAGTTGACAACAACAATCGATTCCTGAACCATGGACAACTCAACCATAAATTTCCACCGCGTTTTCTATGCAGGTTCTTAAGTAATTCAGCTAACAGACAAACAACCCAACTCAACCATAGAAACGACCCATCAGCCATATTCCCCATCGAAGGAGGTCATAACAACCACGCATATAACAGCATAACACTCGTCGTAAACCTATCTCGTATACCTACCGTGCTGTATTTTGGTGAGTCCGACTGTCATATAAAGTCAGATTGTATATTTCCCTTCAGAAAAGAAGCTGAAAGTTTTAATCTGGATCATTAACATAAGCTTCTTCTTGGTTAAGGATCTTGAGTGAAGAGGAGGTAGAGAGGGAGGGAGT
>NC_051406.1:39771754-39771893 GCF_015228065.2 Penaeus monodon | reverse complement strand
AGAAAAAGAAAAAGTTGAATTGTCTTATTGCTCGGTTTCTCGAGAGAAGTGTGTATGTGGTCAGTAGATCTGAATAGATTTTGTGTGTGTGCGTATAAAATTCGTGTACGCAAATCCGTGAAGGTAAGACAAATATAAG
>NC_051406.1:39771322-39771457 GCF_015228065.2 Penaeus monodon | reverse complement strand
CTTATATTTGTCTTACCTTCACGGATTTGCGTACACGAATTTTATACGCACACACACAAAATCTATTCAGATCTACTGACCACATACACACTTCTCTCGAGAAACCGAGCAATAAGACAATTCAACTTTTCTTTT
>NC_051406.1:39770902-39771193 GCF_015228065.2 Penaeus monodon | reverse complement strand
ATACCTGCATGGTCTTCCGAGGTTCACTTAACTGGCAGCCAGGGGCCATCATGCCTGGCTATACAAGAAGTAACCGTGTCCAGATAATTAATTTCTATTTGATTGATTGGTATTTGTACGTATCTCCACGATCACTTTTTAGGTCTGGGGCGATTTTCATTACATCATGGTTATTCACTGCGTTTGCTAGTCCTTATCTGGTGGTGCTAGTTGTGTTTAAATAGATTTGCATTCTGTTTCTGGTCGTATTTAGTGGCTTTGTCGAAATATCTGTTAAATTCCAGAAGGACG
>NC_051406.1:39770250-39770492 GCF_015228065.2 Penaeus monodon | reverse complement strand
GAAATAAACCCGAGAAAAGCAGAAGGCTCACCTCGATTCCTAATGAATCACGTCGCCTCCGAATGAACAAAGTCTAAAGCAAAGAACAATAAGAATAAACAATGGGACGTGATAAGAAGCCAGACGTAACGATTAGCTCTTCATAATTCGATTCCGTTCGTTCCACTTCATATTGTTTCGGACACGACTCGCTTTGTTTTGAAATAGGCCGCTGACTTGGTGGCGGTCGATTTATGCCTGTG
>NC_051406.1:39769889-39769969 GCF_015228065.2 Penaeus monodon | reverse complement strand
CTCACTCAATCTTTTTATATGTTGTAAGCATTTGTCTATGTCAGTGTAATTGTCTGTGCTTACATGTATACAGCCGTGTG
>NC_051406.1:39769115-39769290 GCF_015228065.2 Penaeus monodon | reverse complement strand
TAGACTCCTCCCCAAAACCCAGCATGAGAATGATTTCTCTGAACGGCTGGTCTAGGGCTGTCAGCGGTACCTCGGCGTCATCGATTCTGCAAAGGGTGAAAAATGGGTATTGTTTTCGAGGCAAAGGTATGTTTGGGTTGATCATCTTTCTGTTGCATGTGGTCTTGTATGAGGA
>NC_051406.1:39768147-39768271 GCF_015228065.2 Penaeus monodon | reverse complement strand
GAGGAGAAAATATGGTGGTGAGACGTGCTTGTTCAAAGACTTAAAAGTGAGCGTTTACAAGCGCGGCAGAAATCCTCTGGTACTTGCAAGACCAGGAAGTTAGATAGATAAGATAGGTAGATAT
>NC_051406.1:39766812-39768037 GCF_015228065.2 Penaeus monodon | reverse complement strand
TTCACTTCGTCCCTCTCCCTCTTCCCACCATCCCTCCTCTCCCTCCCCCCCTCTCCCCATCTCCCCCCTCTCTCCACCATCCTTCCTCCCCCCCGCTCTCCCCATCATCCCTCTTCCCCCTCCCCTTCCCTCTCCCCATCAATCCCTCCTTCCCCTCCCCCTTCTCCCCATCTTCCATCCACCCCCTCCCCCTCCCCACCATCCCTCTTCCCCCTCCCCTTCCCTCTCCCTACCATCCCTCTTCCCCCATCATCCCTCCATCCCTTTGACCCCCCCCCCCAGCCCCCGCTGTGCCCTTCCTTACCCCGTGAAGAATCAATTCGCTTCCAGGGTGTGGCCGTTTGTCGCTCCTGCTCAGCAATTAACCATGGCCCAGTGTGACCAGGTGGGGGGGAGAAGGGCGGGGGGGGGGGGTGAATGGAGAAAGAGGGTGGGGGAGGGGGGGAGGTGGAAATAGGAGGGGGTGAGGGCAGGTGGTGATAGGAGGGGGGAGGGCAGGTGGAGATAGGAAGGGGGGAGGGCAGGTGGAGATAGGAGGGGGGGTAGGTGGAGATAGGAGGGGGTGGGGCAGGTGAAGAGAGAGGGGAGGAGTGGGAAGAAGGGAAGGGGGAGGGGAAGCAAGAGAGAAGAAGGAGGGGAGGGAAGAGAGAGAGGAAGAAAAGAGATGAAAGAGGCAAGAATTAGGTGGGGAGGAGGGTGAAGAAAACAAGGGATGATAACCAGGGAAGAGGGGACAGGAGGAGAGCAAGCATGAGGAAAATAATAGTTACTTGGAGGGGGGGGGGGAGGACGGGGTTTGAGGGGTCAGTGCCATCTGGAGGAGGGGTAGGGGGTGGGCACCGTGGCACTGGAGGCGAGGGGGGGAAGGGGGGAGGGGGAAGGGGGTGTAGTGTGGCCAAGCTGATGGATGGAGGTAGCCGGCGTGGTTAGTATCGAAAGGTGAATATTATGATGAAGATTAATGACTAAATAAATGCATGGATGATATATGCAATATGTTGCAAGGAATCGAAAATGTATATTTATTCCTGAAAGTTTTTTCCTGATTGGGTATCTTGTTGGAATGCATTGTTGTAGAGATAAACAGGACGTTAGATTAATTTATGAAAATTGAAAACGGATAAGTGATAGGTAAATGAATAAAAAATCTTAGAATTCTGGGTAATGAATTGTGATATTTATGCCACTGAAATAAAAAATGTGGGAGGCAGAATGTGATCACTGA
>NC_051406.1:39766216-39766469 GCF_015228065.2 Penaeus monodon | reverse complement strand
CATAGACTTGTTATTTGTTCTTCGGTATTATGAAGCACTTAGAACATTATAAAACCGCCACATGATTTACGATAAAAAAAAATCGGATAAAAAAGACTATAACTAATCAATACATTTAAATAAACCAGCCATAAAATTCACATATTAGATTAATTAAAACCATCAGATAGATAAATTGACAAAAAAAAATTAAGGGCGAACAAATAAAATGTCTTTATTTGTTAGAAGCAAATAAACATTTACCGGAGAAACA
>NC_051406.1:39766074-39766189 GCF_015228065.2 Penaeus monodon | reverse complement strand
ATAACTGGCCTAAATTTGACCAAATTGCGACGGAAAATTACTCTAAAAACATTACATAAATAATGAAAACGTGGTATGTCTTTGCTCGAAGGCTTTCCAAGCACCAAGCAAATTC
>NC_051406.1:39765509-39765672 GCF_015228065.2 Penaeus monodon | reverse complement strand
CCAAGAGGAGAAATAAAATTTGTTTTACCTCAGCACGAAGGTCGGCGGTTGCACTGAGTATCTTTATTTTCTCCTAAAAAAATCTCCTAACACAGTTCCAGGATGTTGTAAACTTTCTTTTCACTTTGGATTTTGTAATTTTGTGTCAATAAACACGCTGCCG
>NC_051406.1:39763908-39764083 GCF_015228065.2 Penaeus monodon | reverse complement strand
CAAACCGAGCCATTTTCAGACCAGCCTCCCCGAGAATCATTAATGCCATTTCATTTTTAAGTTTCTGTTCGTGCGTTTATGCCTTTGGGACATTAATAAACACGGGTTCATCTTTTAGCGAAGACCCTTCAGTCGCATGACATTCAATCACAAGCGGGTGATTCGAGCTTATATC
>NC_051406.1:39763786-39763882 GCF_015228065.2 Penaeus monodon | reverse complement strand
ATCTTCGAGGAAAGACCACTAATGCTAATCACATACGAAAGCGGCACGAATTGCAGCCAAGGTGTGAAATGTTGCACGTAGCACATTGCAGGTTCG
>NC_051406.1:39763290-39763378 GCF_015228065.2 Penaeus monodon | reverse complement strand
CCACGAGTTTGATGTGAATTATTACAAAGGTGAGAAATGAATACAAGAGAAAAAAAAAAGAATTCTAAAATATACGAAGGATAGAGGA
>NC_051406.1:39763083-39763174 GCF_015228065.2 Penaeus monodon | reverse complement strand
GTGTCGCTGTTACTACACGTGGTCTATGATCTTGCGTGGAATTAATGATTGTTCGTGAGAAGGTTAGCGTAAACTTTGTTGAAAGTAGCAA
>NC_051406.1:39762608-39762760 GCF_015228065.2 Penaeus monodon | reverse complement strand
GCGCTTGCAGTCACTTCACACATTACGGTCCCCCATGCAACAACTCCTTCTTTTTAACCTTGAACCTGCATCGTAAACTGAATGGGTGCAAATCCCTCGACCACACACCTTCATAAAAGATCTTCCTAATTCGCTCAGCTTGCATTTGTATT
>NC_051406.1:39761946-39762404 GCF_015228065.2 Penaeus monodon | reverse complement strand
GAATTTGCATGTCTGTCACTGTGTCCCTCACTCACTCACTCACTCACTCCTCCTCTCCCTCCTCTCATCTTCTCCATCTCCCTCCCCTCTCTATCTCCCTCTCCCTTCTCTCCTCCTCTCCATCTCCTTCTCCCTCATCTCATCCTCTCCATCTCCCTCCCTTCTCCCCCTCCTCTCATCCTCCCCGTCTCCCTCTCCTTTCTTTCTCTGTAGACCATAACGAAAGACCGCATTACACACTTCCCTCTCAGACCTGTCGAGACCACCCTGAGAGACCGTCTCGACTGCACGTGAGACAGCGTGGGCGTCAGGCGAGATCTGGGCGTGGGCGGGGCCATTTCGGGAGGTGGGGGAGGGCGGGGGGTTTCGGTCTCCCACTTAGGCCACGCAAGACCAGGCTGGACCTTTCAGACACGAGAGACAGAGAGTTAGGTCGGGTCTTCGGTAGTATGGGGTTA
>NC_051406.1:39760259-39760365 GCF_015228065.2 Penaeus monodon | reverse complement strand
ATACACCCCCACCCCCACCCCCACCAACGCCCATGAGTTCATAATACCGTACACAATCTCATTTAACATGGGCGTGGTGAAATTTTGACGCCCATACGACCCTTCC
>NC_051406.1:39759915-39760045 GCF_015228065.2 Penaeus monodon | reverse complement strand
TCCGCCGCCCACGTGAGTGTTCAAGCGGTGTTATGTATGCGTTACCCTTGTCGGGGGTGTTTGTATATTATCTGTCTGTTTGTTTAAAGATAATATCGACTTGTTTATGCTCTCGTTCAGTCAAGTTGCA
>NC_051406.1:39759704-39759804 GCF_015228065.2 Penaeus monodon | reverse complement strand
ATAGATAACGAAAGAGATACTTACTATAATCTCAGTGTGGGATGATTATTACTGCAATCATGGCTGTTTTCTTGAGATAAAGGATAGAAAGAAAAGCAAA
>NC_051406.1:39758813-39759047 GCF_015228065.2 Penaeus monodon | reverse complement strand
TTCAAACACATTATTTCGAACTTGATGTTCGAAGCAAGTTTTAATGCGTTCCGGTGTTCGAGCTTCCACTCTGACTCGATCACCGATGAAGGCAGGGAATGTTTTCTTTGTTGCATTTGTTAATGTTATCTTAATGGTGAAGATGTTTATTTTGTTTGAATTTAATTATTAAACAGGAACCTACTAATGCCAATGACCCAGGCTTTCAATACAAGTTAAAGGAAACAGACGAAC
>NC_051406.1:39758377-39758670 GCF_015228065.2 Penaeus monodon | reverse complement strand
AGCTTCACTTAACATGTAATCATCACCAATTCGGAAAAATCGGCTAAGGATTCAGCCACCCTGCTGCGTAGACTGACACTACGCGACCACGTGTCCCACGCCTACTGGCACTATGGTGAAGAACAACGCGCAGAGACGTGTGCATAAAGCTAAATAATGTGATTAGTGGACTTCCTGGATTTTTCTTTTGTATGTAATAATTGTTCGATGGCGATAAGAACACGTGTATTGTGGTGTAGTAAAACCTAAAGGTGTTCTTGAGTTTCCCTCAATTTCGCTAAACGGTAAAACTT